>NC_052174.1:10175283-10294658 GCF_902713615.1 Scyliorhinus canicula
CCCCCCCCCCCCCACCCTCGACCTGTAACCCTATCTAACCGTTGGACACTAAGGGACAGCTCAGACGGCCAACCACCCGAACCCGCACATCTTTGGACTTGTGGGAGGAAACCGGAGCACCCGGAGGAAACCCACGCAGACACGGGGGGGGGGGGGGGGGTGGAGAACGTTCAGACTCCGCACAGACAGTGACCCAAGGCCGGAATCGAACCCGGGACCCTGGCGCTGTGAGGCAGCAGTGCAAACTACCGCGTCGCATTTGTTGGACTGGGCGACGTGCTCGGTAAAGCGTCAACCTCATTGTTTTGGGCCTTCAAACCTACGTTTGCGACCCATCTCATGACTGAAAAGGGACCAGCTCCTGGTGAACTAGAGGGAACAGGGTGGGAGACAGAGCAGATACAAAATAAAGAATGGAGTGTCATAGTTATTATGGGCCAGGGTTTTAGAGAATCCCAAAGTGTAACGTGGATTTCACCTGACCCACAACCTTTACTAGATTGTGGTATGGGGAGCACACGGCCCACTCTACAGGTGTGGTACAGCAGAAATGGAAAAGTATTTTTTAAAGCAAAACAATGTTTATTCTACGAACTCAAGTTAACCTTTTTAAAACCTACAGTGAACATCTTAGCAACTATCAATTCAAATACAACCCCCAAAGAATACAACACTAAGTAATGCGTACGCTGTCCTTTTAACATCCAGAAGACTTACAAAATACATAACCTTTAACAGAAGCACGTCAGGTTAAAGTCACGGCTGAAAACATTTATAATTCTGAATTCACCAAATGATCAAGAGATAGTCTTTTGATGGCAGAGAGATCAGCAGTACACCTGCTCTGTCTGGCTTCAGCTCCAACACTGAACAATGAAACCAAAAAGACACGGACATGCCCAAGGTTTTCTCAAAGTGAAACTAAAAAGCAGAGCCCGAGCTCAGCTCCACCCACACTCTGACATCACTGCAGTAACACGAGCTGCCAAACATTTCTTAAAGCGACATTCTCATGACATTAAAGCCTTTCTTAATGTCGGGAAGTCCCAATAATTAAATGTTGGGGGGGGGTTGCCTCCCAATGGCATTACCATCACTGAATCAACAATTATTAACATCCTGGGGGTTACCATTGATCAGACACTGACCTGGACCCAGCCACATTAATACTGTGGCTACCAGGGCAGGTCAGAGGCTGGGAATCCTGCGGAGAGTAACTCACCTCCTGACCCCCCCCAAAGCCTGTCCACCATCTACAAGGCACAAGTCAGGAGTGTGATGGAATACTCTCCACTTGCCTGGATGAGCGCAGCTCCAACAACACTCAAGAAGCTCCACACCATCCAGGACAAAGCAGCCCCGCTTGATTGGCTCCCCCTTCCACAAACATTCACTCCCTCCCCCACCGACGCACAGTGGCAGCCGTGTGTACCGTCTACAAGATGCACTGCAGCAACTCACCAAGGCTCCTTAGGCAGCACCTTCCAAACCCACGGCCTCTACCATCTAGAAGGACAAGGGCAGCAGATACCTGGGAACCCCACCACCTGGAGGTTCCCCTCCCGAGTCACTCCCCACCCCGACTGGGAAATATATCGGCCGTTCCTTCACTGTCGCTGGGGCAAAATCCTGGAACTCCCTCCCTAACAGCACAGTGGGTGTACCTACACCAGAAAGACATCAGCGATTCAAGAAGGCGGCTCACCCACCACCTTCTCAAGGGGCAAATAGGGATGGGGCGAGCCAGCGACGCCCAAATCTCGTAAATGAATCAAAGAAAAAGGAGTGAATCTGGAGTTAGCCTGTACATTAAAGCAGCTTTCTTTCCAAGATTGCAAAGTAAGGTCACTGGCTCACCCAGTTTCTCCCAGGCACCCGGTTTGACCTGGTCGGCACGCTCTTTCAATGATTACCGAATCCTTCCGCAATTGGGCGACAGCTGTGCTTAAACGGCAACTGAAAACACGGGCGTTGCCAGGCCAACATTAACATCTGGCAGCCAATGAGGCACTGTTTGGTTTGTTGACACAGCTGTGGCGGAGGGATCGCGGGAGCGGAAAGAAGCATGGCAAGATCCCACAGCCCGCAAGGTGATGGATGACGTGTTTCCGTCACGTTGGTTGAGGGGGAGATGTGGGGGATGAATGGGCCAGGGCATTGGCGGGAGGGGGGGGGAGGGTGGCGATGGGGAGAGGGGCGGGGGGAGGGGACGAAGTCAAAACACTGAGAATAGTCCCTCCTACCCTTATTGCAATAGTGCCGTTAGATCTTTCCCATTCGCCGTGAGGAGGTTGGGGGGGGGGGGCAAAGTGCGGGACCTCAGGTTTGAGGGCTCACGCGAGGGTCGGTGCCGTTGACAGTGCGGCACTCCCTCAGCTACGGCCCGGAGGTGAGTCAACCTGGACCAGGTGCTCAGGTCTCCTGAGTGATGCTCGAACCCGCCAACCTCTGAATCAGAGCCGAGCATGCTCCCCGCTGTGTTAAGGCTGTCAGAGGGAGCGAGTGTGAAGTCTACAGCTAATGTACTCGAGCTGTTTTATACGTTGAGGCAGATAGAACATAGAACATAGAACAGTACAGCACAGAACAGGCCCTTCGGCCCTCGATGTTGTGCCGAGCAATGATCACCCTACTCAAACCCACGTATCCACCCTATACCCGTAACCCAACAACCCCCCCCCTTAACCTTACTTTTTAGGACACTACGGGCAATTTATCATGGCCAATCCACCTAACCCGCACATCTTTGGACTGTGGGAGGATGTTTGGACTATGTTCTATGTTCTACAGGGCCTGGCCGACGGAATAATCGCTTATTGTAGGCTTCAGTGAAGTTACTAAGAAAAGCCCCTAGTCGCCACAATCCGGCACCTGTTCGAGGAGGCCGGTACGGGAATCGAACCCGCGCTGCTGGCCTGGTTCTGCTTCGCAAGCCAGCTGTTTAGCCCACTGTGCTAAACCAGCCCCTGTGGTTGACTCTTAAATGGCCTCAGTTCAAGGGGCAATTAGGGATGGGCAATAAATGCTGGCCCAGCCAGCGACGCCCGCAATCCTAGTCTGCCCTCCCCAAGCGGACGTGAACCATCACACGGGGACCATGGGGGGGGGGGGGTTCCCTCATCGGCAACTTACAGCATCAGTCAACAGCGCGGCGCCCCCCCCCCCCCCCCCCCCAGCAACTGCGCCCCGATGTGTCCGTCTGGATGATGTGCTCGAGTGGGTCTGGATCGGGACGCGAATCCACAACCCTCAGGGGCCAGCGTGCTACCCACCGCGCGGTGGCTGAGAAACGGAACCCGTGATGACTTGTGCCAGGTTCCAGGTGCTCACCGGGTCTGTCGGCGGGCCGGCGTGAGAATCGGCTAAAGTGTAGCAGCTACACAGCAAGATCCCAAGAACAGCGTGACCCAGTCACCTCTGTTTCCAGAGCTGTTGAGTATTTTTTAGAATTCTTACATCGGGTATGGGCGTCGCAGTTGAGGCTAGCATTTCAGTGCAGAAGGAGGCCATCGGCCCATCGGCCCTCTGAAAAAGCACCCTCCCGAGACCCACTCCCCCTCCCTTCCCATGTAACCCCACCTAACCTGCACATCTTTGGACTGTGGGAAGAAAGTGGAGCACCCGGATGTCACCCAAAAATTCACGGGGGGGGGTGGGGGGAGGGGAACGTGCAGACTCCGCACAGACTGTGACCCAAGCCGGGAATCGAACCCAGGTCCCTGGCGCCGTGGGACAGCAGAACTAATACCACCGTGCCGCATTTGGTTCAGTTGACGCTCAGTTGAGTGTCTGGAGTCACATTTAGGCCAGACCGGGTAAGGATGTTAGAATTCCTCAGCCCTAAAGGGGCACCAGTGGACAAGATGGACTCCCATCGTTTGACTTAATTCAAGGTTTTTATTGAATTTAAATCCGACCATCTTTCCCTGTTGGGGAATCCAGGGCCCCAGAGCTTTCTGCCGGGCCTCTGCATTAGTACCAGTTCAGAGGGGTAGATGTCTGAGGGCTACGTCTGGACTGGCTCGCCAATGCATCGCTGAGCGTATGCTGCACAGTCACATGACGCAATCTCTGCAGTTGGCAAAGCTCAGGCTTTCTGAAGGCTGGGCCCCCCCCTGTAGCTCGGCACCTTTGCTGACAGGCTGCGTTTCCTCTTGGGCCTGTGCCTCACTCGGCTTCCTGCTGTCAGCTCTGGGGAAGGCTTGACATATCCGACACGTCCTGGAGCTCAGCTGCACCTGGGACTCTGTTTTCATTTCCGTTTTCCCATTGTTTTGCTCCAGGTTTGAGGCAGTGGGCCGGCCTTTTCTCAGGAACGTTGGAACCAGGAGGAGGCCGTTCAGCCCCTCAAGCCTGTCCCGCCATTCGCTGCGATCAAGGCCTATCTGTGGCCCAACCCCCATACTTTGGCCGCTATCCCGAAATATCTATGCTTCACAAAAATCTATCTTTCTCGCCCTGTGCCTTTGAGGCCAGCGCCGAGAGGGTTCAAAGTTCAAAGGCGGCCATCTTTCGCTGCATCTCCATGTCTAGTGCTCTCTGCGCGCCTGACAGAGGCTCGTCACGTTCAATGGGCAACGCACATTCAGCCGGCGACCCACTGATTTTGCGAAGCCGGTTTTTACGCTGGGGGACAGCGCCGACATTTCTCTCGTCCGTGCTGGTACCCAGAGGGTCACGGCGGAGATGCTCCAGAACTGGGGCCGAATTCCTACTGCGGCTCGTGAACCACGGTTGTCTCCGATGACTAAAGTCAGAGGTTTGCTGGCCTCACAACGGTGTCATGGGCCAGGGTTTAGAGAACCCCAAAGTGTATCATGGAGTTCACCTGACCCACAACTTTTACTAGATTGTGGTATGGGGAGCACACGGCCCACTGTGGGGCAGCAGAAATGGAAAAAGTATTTTTTAAAGCAAAACAACGTTTATTCTATGAACTCAAGTTAACCTTTTTAAAACAAACAGTGAACTACTTAGCAACCATTAATTCAAATACAACCAGCACGGTAGCATGTTGGTTAGCATAAATGCTTCACAGCTCCAGGGTCCCAGGTTCGATTCCCGGCTGGGTCACTGTCTGTGCGGAGTCTGCACGTCCTCCCCCGTGTGTGCGTGGGTTTCCTCCGGGTGCTCCGGTTTCCTCCCACAGTCCAAAGATGTGCAGGTTAGGGTGGATTGGCCATGCTAAATTGCTCGTAGTGTCGTAAAAAGTAAGATTGGCGGGGGGGGGGGGGGCTGTGGGGTGGTGGGGGGGGCTGTGGGGTGGTGGGGGGGCTGTGGGGTGGTGGGGGGGGGGCTGCGGGGGGGGGGGCGGGGGGTTGTTGGGTTACGGGTATAGGGTGGATACGTGGGTTTGAGTAGGGTGATCATGGCTCGGCACAACATTGAGGGCCGAAGGGCCTGTTCTGCGCTTTACTGTTCTATGTTTAACCCTCAAATAATACAACGCTAAGTAATCCGTAAACTGTCCTTTTAACATCCAGAAGACTTAAAAATAAACTTTAAACAGAAGCACATCAGGTTTACATTCACTACTGAGAATATTTATCATTCTGAATTCACCAAATCATCAAGAGATAGACTTTTGATGGCAGAGAGATCAGCAGTACACCTGCTCTGTCTGGCTTCAGCTCCAACACTGCAAAACGAAACCAAAAAGACACGGACACGCCCAAGGTTTTCTCAAAGTGAAACTAAAAAGCAGAGCCCGAGCTCAGCTCCACCCACACTCTGACATCACTGCAGTAACATGAGCAGCCGGACATTCCTTAAAGTGACTTTCTCATGACAATGGTGTCACCCGTGGCCCAGGCTCACAGCGGCACTGAAAGGGTTGGGAGGCCGTCCTCCCCGGCTGCCTGAACGCGTCTGCCGTGTCCGGGGGATCCGATGGCAGGGTTCCAACTTTGTCCTTCATCTCTGAAGGATCCTCTGCCCCACCCCCCCCCCGGGCACATCCACCACCAAGAGGTTGCCAGTAGCAATGCTCCGGGTGCAAACTGCAATGGTAGTGGTGTTTTATAGAACACGTGGAAGTGGCGGCATGCACTCTGACATGCATGTTGTCACCTGGGGCTTTGTACATGGGCGGCACGGTAGCACAGTGGTTAGCACTGCTGCTTCACAGCGCCAGGGACCCGGGTTCGATTCCCGTCTTGGGCCACTCCCTGTGCGGAGTCTGCACGTTCTCCCCCGTGTCGGCGTGGGTTTCCTCCGGGTGCTCCGGTTTCCTCCCGCGAGTCCCCGAAAGACGTGCTTGTGAGGTGAATTGGCCATTCTGAATTCTCCCTCAGTGTACCCGAACAGGCGCCGGAGTGTGGGCGACTAGGGGCTTTTCACGGTAACTTCTTTGCAGCGTTAATGTCAGCCTACTTGTGACACTAGAACATAGAACATAGAACAGTACAGCACAGAACAGGCCCGATCGGCCCTCAATGTTGTGCCGAGCCATGATCACCCTACTCAAAACCCACATATCCACCCTATACCCGTAACCCAACAACCCCCCCCTTAACCTTACTTTTTTATTAGGACACTACGGGCAATTTAGCATGTGCCAATCCACCTAACCCGCACATCTTTGGACCTCTGGGAGAGGAAACCGGAGCACCCGGAGGAAACCCACGCAACAGGGGGAGGACGTGCAGACTCACACAGAACAATGACCCAGCCGGGAATCGAACCTGGGACCCTGGAGCTGTGAAGCATTTATGCTAACCACCATGCTACCCTGCTGCCCCTACCATGCTACCCTGCTGCAACACTAATAAGGATTGTTGTTATTATAGTTGAGTTTCCGACGTTCGTTCTATCACATATGGCCGATCAGAAACCTCTCCCCGAGTTTACAAGATTTACAAGTTGTCACGCCCCCCCCTGGGCGAGCACGTGGTCAGTTCCAGTCGCTCTTGACCCGGAGTCACCAGGTCTGTAACTTTAACACCAGTAACTTTTATTACTTAACAGTAATACAATTAACCTGACAAAAATGCAACAGACTACCTAATAGCCCTTACCCCATCTGCCACTGTCTAGCTCGCCCCATTCGACACACAGACACACACACACAAACGCACACACGCACACCCACCTCAGAGGGAAAGGGTGGTGGAGAGGGAAGAAGAATGATGATAAAATAAAAATGATAAAAGATCTCTGATGGACTATGATGGTTTTCAGTTAAAGTCTTTCAGGGGATCAAGCATTCTCTTTGATGCTTCTTCCTTCTAAGCTTGAGAAGGCTTTCTCTGGCCAGGCTGTCTACTTTCTTTGCAGATTCAAGATCATTTCAACTGTACACTAAAGGTCTGCCCGGCTCACACTGGTTTTAGAACAATAAAGCAGTCCTTGGCTTCAACACAGAGGCTAATCCGAGGGAATGCAAGGCCACTTTCCCTCAATCCCTCCTGTTAGAGCTGAAAAGATTCACACGAAGGCCTGAGTATCAGTAAAATAAAGCAGTTTATTATATCAGAATTCTGGGAGGAATTGAATTCCGCAGCCTTTGACAGCACCTTTTTCTCAATTGAGCTACGGCTTGATGGAACCATCAATTCAGCGAACACGTGTAGTTGGATCTGAACAGAGGCTTTAATACACTTACAACAGAGCCAGCCTATTCGTCGTTGAACTCCAGATGACTGGCAGGCTGGCTCTGAGGCACTGATCTTTATACATCGGTCCCAGGGGGAGGAGTCCTGGGCGGAGCCAAGGGAGGAGCCCAGTGCAAACTCTCGCGTACTCCCAGAGCGACTCCCCCCTGGTGGTCGGATAGTGCAACTGCACTTACAATGGTGGATAGTGAACATATATACACGGAGTTATATTGGCAATTATATACAGCATTGATCGTTGTTGCTAATTCGTCAGTTTGTACCGAGCCGGGCAGAACAGGGTTATCTTAAGACATTTAGACCGTGGGCAACGTTTGTTAGTAGTCCATTGTCTCTGGGTCAGCACTCTGGTTTGCACGCAGGGCTGTCTTCAGTAGCAGACACAGAAAGCACATCGAACTGCAAAGTTAGCTACACTTTGCAACATAGTTAAGAATTAGTGGTATAATGCAAAAAGCAGGAATTCCCACCAACATGTCCCACAGTCATATAATCATAGAATCATAGATTTTACAGTGCAGAAGGAGGCCATTCAGCCCATCTAGTCTGCACCGGCTCTTGGAAAGAGCACCCTACCTAAGGTCAACAACTCCACCCTATCCCCATAACCCAGTAACCCCACCCAACACTAAGGGCAATTTTGGACACGAAGGGCAATTTATCATGGCCAATCCACCCTAACCCGCACATCTTTGGACTGTGGGAGGAAACCGGAGCACCCGGAGGAAACCCACGCACACACTGGGAGGATGTGCAGACTCCGCACCGACAGTGACCCAAGCCGGGAATCGAACCTGGGACCCTGGAGCTGTGAAGCTGTGAGAGGCAATCCCGCCGACCCCAGGGGTTGGTCTGGTGCGCCCCCATTACACGCCCTCTGCGATAAGGGGACCGAGACTGTGCACGATACTCCAGATGAGCTCCCTCTACGACAGCAGCAAGGCAATTTTGCTCCTCGTTAAGGGGGTCCCCCCTTGGGATGAGGGCCAACGTCCCATTTGCCCGCTCAACGACCGCTCAGTTAAGCCTCGGAAAGTTTGGCCGAAGGGCATATTGTGCGGCCCAGTTTGCAAGGGGTTAAGTCCTGGTCGGTAATGTGCCGTCCGAGTCCACGCTAGTCAACACAGATCTGACCGCACTAATCCCATTTCCCAGCGCTTCGCCCACACCCCTGGAGGTTACGGCAGCGCACAAGGGAATATCTAAACACTTCTTCAACGTTGCCAGAGTTTCTGACTCCGCCCCACTTTCCGGCAGCGAGTCCCGGACTCCCACAATCCTCTGGGTGAACAGGTTTCTCCTCAGCTCCCCTCTTAGCCTTCTGCCCCTTACCTTCAATCCCTGCCCCCTGGTTATTGACCCCTCTACTCATGGAAATGCTGCCTTCCTATCCACTCTATCAATGTCCCTCATAATATTGTCCACCTCGATCAGGTCCCCCCTCGGCCTTCTCTGCTCCAAGGAAAACAACCCCGGCCTAACCAGCCTCTCCTCATAGCCCAGACCCTCCAGCCCAGGCAGCATCCTGGTGAATCTCCTCTGTACCCTCTCCAACACGATCACAGCACACCTATAACGTGGTGACCAGAACTGCCCACGGTACTCCAGTCGTTTATACAGCTCCGTCATAACTTCCCTGCTCTTGAATGCTATGCCTCGGCCAATAAAGGCAAGTGTCCCATCTGCCTACTTAATCACCTCATCTACCTGCGCTGCCACCTTCAGGGATCTGTGGAAATGCAGCCCAAGGCCCCTTCAGGAGGTTCATAGTTGGATTCACAAGAACAATAGGCGGTTGTGAAAGGCGCTGTATAAATGGAACAAAGAACAAAGAAAATTACAGCACAGGAACAGGCCCTTCGGCCCTCCCAGCCTGCGCCGATCCAGATCCTTTATCTAAACCTGTCGCCTATTTTCCAAGGTCTACTTCCCTCTGTTCCCCGCCCGTTCATATACCCGTCTAGATGCCTCTTAAATGATACTATCGTGCCCGCCTCTACCACCTCCGCTGGCAAAGCGTTCCAGGCACCCACCACCCTCTGCGTAAAAAACTTTCCACGCACATCTCCCTTAAACTTTCCCCCTCTCACCTTGAAATCGTGACCCCTTGTAACTGACACCCCCACTCTTGGGAAAAGCTTCTTGCTATCCACCCTGTCTATACCTCTCATCATTTTGTAGACCTCAATCAGGTCCCCCCCTCATCCTCCGTCTTTCCAACGAAAACAATCCTAATCTACTCAACCTTTCTTCATAGCTAGCACCCTCCATACCAGGCAACATCCTGGTGAACCTCCTCTGCACCCTCTCTAAAGGATCCACATCCTTCTGGTAATGTGGCGACCAGAACTGCACGCAGTATTCCAAATGTGGCCGAAACAAAGTCCTATACAACTGTAACATGACCTGCCGACTCTTGTACTCAATACCCTGTCCGATGAAGGCAAGTATGCTGTATGCCTTCTTGACCACTCTATCGACCTGCGTTGCCACCTTCAGGGTACAATGGACCTGAACTCCCAGATCTCCCTGTACATCAATTTTCCCCAGGACTCTTCCATTGACCATGTAGTCCGCTCTTGAGTTAGATCTTCGAAAATGCATCACCTCACATTTGCCTGGATTGAACTCCATCTGCCATTTCTCTGCCCAACTCTCCAATCTATCTATATTTTGCTGTATTCTCTGACAGTCCTCCTCGCTATCTGCAACTCCACCAATCTTAGTATCATCTGCAAACTTGCTCATCAGACCACCTATACCTTCCTCCAGGTCATTTATGTAGATCACAAACAGCAGTGGTCCGAGCACGGATCCCTGTGGAACACCACTAGTCACCCTTCTCCATTTTGAGACTCTGAAGTCTCTTGTTGCACGAAACAAGCTCTGGGTTTAACTTTTCCGACGTGAATCTAAAGACCCTTGGGGAATATTTTACTCCCTCTGATTTCTCTCTGAGCGCAACCTTCCTCACTTCACACTCTTGGAACTGTCCTTGAAACACTTCTGAAATCTGCCTCGTCATTTGTGACTTCCTTAATTGCTTCATGAAACCCTTGGCAGCTCACTTCAATCCAAGTGCTTACTTTATTCAGCATAGCTCCTCATATGCTGGAGGAATGTTAAAGACTCCCTTTTGTTACTGGGCGGAATTTGGCGTGGGGGAGCACTTAGCGAAGCGGGCCGCCGCTGGCTCGTGCCCAGCATTTATTTTGTTTCTTTAAAATAATTTTCATTCAAGTTTTTCAACAACAAATTTTCTCCCCACAGTTAAAGTAGACAAGGTGTGGTTCTACACCGAAACAAGGAAAGAACTCCCCCCCGCCCCAAAAAAACAGAAGAAAATAACAAGCCCATCGTTGCAAAAACAAACCCCCTTAACCAGCCTCGAACCCTCCCCCCCCCCTGTACCCCCCTCCCCCCCAGGTTGCTGCTGAGACTGACCACCCTCTACCCCTTCGCCAGGAAATCAAGGGCTGTCACCGCCTGAAGAACCCCTGGTACCGACTCCCTCAGGGCAAACTTAGCCTTCTCCAGCCTGATGAACCCGGCCATGTCGTTGATCCAGGCCTCTGAACTCAGGGGTCGCGGGGATTGGATGTCCCCTCAGGGCCCCAGACCCTCCACCCGCTCATCCCCTACTCTTGGGAACTCCAGCCTCTCCAGAAAGCGGTCCATCCCGCCCGCCTCCCTAGGGGGCACCGCCCGGTACAGCCCTTCGTAAAAGGATCTGCACACCCCATTGATGTCCCTGCCACTCCGCACCAAGTTCCCTCCTGCATCTGTGACTCTCCCTATCTCTCTCGCTGCCTCTCGTTTCCGGAGCTGGTGGGCCAGCTTCCGGCTTGCCTTCTCCCCGTACTCATATACCGCCCCCTGCGCCCTCCTCCACTGCGCCTCCACCTTCCGGGTGGTCAGTATATCAAACTCCGGTTGGGGACTGCGACGCTTCCTCAAAAGCCCCTCTTCCGGGACATCCGCATACCTCCTATCCACCCTTACCATTTCCTCCATCAGCCTCTCCCTCTCGGCCCTCTCGGCCCTCTCCCTGTGCGCCCGAATGGATATCAGCTCCCCTCTAACCACCGCCTTCAGCGCTTCCCAAACCACCCCAACTTGCACCTCCCTGTTATCGCTGGCTTCCAGATACCCCTCTATACCCCTACGGACCCGCCCACATACTTCCTCCTCTGCCAAAAGCCCCACATCTAACCTCCACAGCGGGCGCTGGTCCTTCCCCTCCCCCAGCTCCAGATCCACCGAATGCGGAGCGTGGTCAGATATGGCTATCGCCGAATACTCCGCCCCCACCACTCTCGGAATTAGTGCCCTACGGAGAACAAAAAAGTCAATCCGGGAGTAAGCCTTGTGGCCATGGGAGAAAAAGGAGAACTCCCTACCCCCCCGGCTTCAAGAACCTCCAGGGGTCCACCCCTCCCATCTGATCCATGAACCCCCTCAGCACCGAGGCCGCTGCCGGCCTCCTGCCCGTCCTAGACTTCGAGGGGTCCAGAGCCGGATCCAGCACCGTGTTAACGTCCCCACCCAGGATCAAACCCCCCCCGTCTCCAGGTCCGGGATCAGGCCCAGCATTCTCCGCATGAAGCCCGCATCGTCCCAGTTGGGGGCATAAACATTAACCAAGACCACTTGCTCCCCCTGAAGTCTCCCACTCACCATCACGTATCGACCTGCACTATCCGCCACCATTTTGGATGCGACGAACGACAGGCTCTTACCGACCAAGATGGCCACCCCTCGGTTCTTCGCATCGAACCCCGAGTGAAGCACCTGTCCCACCCAGCCTTTTCTTAGCCTCACCTGATCCGTAACCCTGAGGTGCGTCTCCTGGAGCATAGCCACATCCGCTCCCAACCCCCTCAAGTGAGCCAAGACCTGGGATCGCTTCACCGGACCATTCAGCCCCCTCACGTTCCATGTGACCAGCCGAATCTGGGGGGTCCTCCCCCTCCCCCCTACGCCGATCAGCCATAGCTCTCCCTCAACCCACCACGTGCCCGGGGAACCCCCCCCCCAAGCCCGTTCCCCACGGTGGCAGACCCCCCCTCCCAACCCCCCCCTTCACCAGCCGTTTCCTTACAGTCCCTACAGCAGCAACCCGGTACCCCCCCCTTCTTCCTCCCCCCCCCGAACCCCCCCCCCCCCCCCCCAAGCTAGGGCCCCCCCCTAGCTGCGTTACCCCTAACATTGTACCTCCGTAAGTCGGCCGACTCCTGCTGACCCCGGCTACCCCCGCCATGCCAATGACCCCCCCCCTCCCCCCACAATGCAACACAACCACCAATCCCCCCTCCCAGTGCCGGCCCCGCCCCCCAACTCCTCCGGCGCGGGAAAAAAGCCCGCGCTTCCATCCCGAACCCCGCCCCCCCCCAGCCCAACACGCGGGAAAAAGACGGGCACATGACCCAGCGGGACCTCAAACTGCTCCCCAACCCCCCACCAGTGGGAAAAAAACCCAAAAAGCGCCACGGTAAATAAATAACAGCCCCAAAAGACGAAAACGAAAAAGCATCATCAAACACAGCCAATATAAGCAAAAGGATACCAAGGAGGACAGAGCCTCCAAACAATGTACATCTTTCCCCAGTCCCCCTGTCTTCAGTTCGAGTCCAATTTTTCTGCCTGGACAAAGGCCCAGGCCTCCTCCAGAGAGTCAAAGTAGAGCTGGCGGTCCTTGTAAGTGACCCAGAGGCGAGCCGGTTGTAACAGGCCAGACTTCACCCCCTTCCTATGAAGCACTCCCTTCGCCCGATTGAAGCCAGCCTTTCTCTTCGCCACTTCCGCGCTCCAGTCCTGATAGATCCTAATGTCCGCGTTCTCCCACCTGCTGCTCCTTTCCTTCTTCGCCCATCTCAATACGCACTCACGGTCGACCAAGCGGTGAAATCGGACCAGCACCGCCCTGGCCGGCTCGTTCGGCCTGGGCTTCCGCAGCAGCTCTCGATGGGCGCCCTCCAGCTCCAGGGGTCCCCGGAACCACCCCGCACCCATCAGCGAGTTCAGCACCACGTAGGCCCCCAAATCCGAACCTTCCAGCCCCTCCGGGAGGCCCAAAATCCGCAGGTTCTTCCGGCGGGAGCGGTTCTCCGTCTCCTCCATCCTTGCCCGCCATTTCTTGTGAAGCGCCTCATGCGGCTCCACCTTCACCGCCAGGCCCAGGAGCTCGTCCTCGCTCTCCGAGGCCTTTTGCTGCAGCTCCTGAATCTCCGCGGCCTGAGCCGTCTGAGTCGCCCCGAGCCTGTCCAGGGAGGCCTTAAGCGGCTCCAGGATCTCAGCTTTTAGCTCCCTGAAGGAGCGCTGAAGCAGCCCCTGCTGCTCCCGTGCCCACTGCTGCCGGTTCCCGGCCCGCCGCCATCTTGTTTTTTCTGCCTCGCACCTTCTTCTGCTGCCAGGTCGACTTTATGACCGCTCCACTTCTAGTCCAGCCCATCCACCGCCCGCTGAGCACAGTGGGCTGCGTTCCCACCCGGGGAAAAGCCGAATCAGCGCCGTTGCAGGCCCTTAAAAGAGCCCGAAAGTCCAAAAATAGCGGGAGCTACCGAACGTGCGGCTTAGCTCCGCATCGCCGTAGCTGGAAGTCCCGTCCCCGCTTCTTCAATGGCTTTGAAGAAGGCCACAGGCTATTTTCACAGTTGTTCCCTCTGCTGCTAGAATTCATCTTTCAGAAAGGCCCTCAAGTCAGCTTGAGGCCTCTACGCCTGCCCTTCCCCCGCCTGCATGCTGGACGAGGCTTTTATCTTTGCTGCTGCTTCAGCCAAATCTTTCACTGTTTCTGCAGGTCTGGTAACCAAGAAACGTACCATTCCTGGGGGAAAGTACTCCTCCAACATTCACCTACGCCTTTTCATCAAAATCCCACCCCTTATTGAGCTCTTTTCTGTAACCTTAGGCAGGTGCTGCCTTGTGTGTGACCACCTACTCCAGGGTGCACACCGCAAGCCCCATGCCCAGCATTTATTGCCCATGCCTAATTGCCCCCTTGAGAAGGCGGTGAGTGAGCAGCCGCCTTGAGCCGCGGCAGTCTCTGTGGTGTAGGCACACCCACCGTGCTGTTAGGGAGGGAGTTCCAGGATTTTGACCCAGCGACAGTGAAGGAACGGCCGATATATTTCCAGGTCCAAGTTCGATTCCCGGCTTGGGCCACTGTCTGTACGTCTCCCCCCCCCCCCGCTTGTGCGTGGGTTTCCTCCGGGTGCTCCGGTTTCCTCCCACAGTCCAGCAATGTGCAGGTTAGGGTGGATTGGCCGTGCTAAATTGCCATTAGTGAAAGGTTGGGTGGGGTTGCCAGGTTATGGGGATAGGGTGGAGACGTGGGCGTGGGTGGCGTGCTCTTTCCAGGGGAAGGGGACACGATTTGGAATGCGGAATATTTGGCTAATGGTAAAATTCTTGGTAGTGTGGATGAGCAGTGGGATCTCGGTGTCCATGTACATAGATCCCTGAAAGTTGCCACCCAGGTTGATAGGGTTGTGAAGAAGGCCTATGGTGTGTTGGCCTTTATTGGTAGAGGGATTGAGTTCCGGAGCCATGAGGTCATGTTGCAGTTGTACAAAACTCTAGTACGGCCGCATTTGGAGTATTGCGTACAGTTCTGGTCGCCTCATTATAGGAAGGACGTGGAAGCTTTGGAACGGGTGCAGAGGAGATTTACCAGGATGTTGCCTGGTATGGAGGGAAAATCTTATGAGGAAAGGCTGATGGACTTGAGGTTGTTTTCGTTAGAGAGAAGAAGGTTAAGAGGTGACTTAATAGAGGCATACAAAATGATCAGAGGGTTAGATAGGGTGAACAGCGAGAGCCTTCTCCCGCGGATGGAGGTGGCTAGCACGAGGGGACATAGCCTTAAATTGAGGGGTAATAGATATAGGACAGAGGTCAGAGGTGGGTTTTTTACGCAAAGAGTGGTGAGGCCGTGGAATGCCCTACCTGCAACAGTAGTGAACACGCCAACATTGAGGGCATTAAAAAATTTATTGGATAAGCATATGGATGATAAGGGCATAGTGTAGGTTAGATGGCCTTTAGATTTTTTCCATGTCGGTGCAACATCGAGGGCCGAAGGGCCTGTACTGCGCTGTATCGTTCTATGTTCTATGTTCTATGATGGGCTGAATGGCCTCCTTCTACAGTGTAAATTCTTTGAGTCTCTGATACCCGGCACAAAGGAAGATGGTTGTGGTGGTTGGAGGTCAATCATCTCAGCTCCAGGACGTCACTGCAGGAGTTCCTCAGGGTCGTGTCCTCGGCACCAACCATCTTCAGCTGCTCCATCAATAAGTATCTTTCCATTCTGAGATCAGAAGTGGGAATATTTGGATGACGGCACAATGTTCAGCACCGTTCGCGACTCCTCAGATACTGAAGCCGTCCCTGTCCAAATGCAGCGAGACCTGGACAATATCCAGGCTTGGGATGAATAGTGGCAAGTAACGTCCATCCAGACAAGTACCAGCACGAGAGAATCGAATCATCTCCCTTGACATTCAATGGCATTACCTTATCAGAATCCCTCACCATCAACATTCTGGGGGTTACCATTGACAGTCCCCTGGGAATGTTTGATGGGGATAGTGTAGAGGGAGCTTTACTCTGTATCTAACCCCGTGCTGTACCTGTCCTGGGAGTGTTTGATGGGGACAGTGTAGAGGGAGCTTTACTCTGTATCTAACCCCGTGCTGTACCTGTCCTGGGAGTGTTTGATGGGGACAGTGTAGAGGGAGCTTTACTCTGTATCTAACCCCGTGCTGTACCTGTCCTGGGAGTGTTTGATGGGGACAGTGTAGAGGGAGCTTTACTCTGTATCTAACCCCGTGCTGTACCTGTCCTGGGAGTGTTTGATGGGGACAGTGGAGAGGGAGCTTTACTCTGTATCTAACCCCGTGCTGTACCTGTCCTGGGAGTGTTTGATGGGGACAGTGTAGAGGGCAGCTTTACTCTGTATCTAACCCCGTGCTGTACCTGTCCTGGGAGTGTTTGATGGGGACAGTGTAGAGGGAGCTTTACTCTGTATCTAACCCCGTGCTGTACCTGTCCTGGGAGTGTTTGATGGGGACAGTGTAGAGGGAGCTTTACTCTGTATCTAACCCCGTGCTGTACCTGTCCTGGGAGTGTTTGATGGGGACAGTGTAGAGGGAGCTTTACTCTGTATCTAACCCCGTGCTGTACCTGTCCTGGGAGTGTTTGATGGGGACATTGTAGAGGGAGCTTTACTCTGTATCTAACCCCGTGCTGTACCTGTCCTGGGAGTGTTTGATGGGGACAGTGTAGAGGGAGCTTTACTCTGTATCCTAACCCCGTGCTGTACCTGTCCTGGGAGTGTTTGATGGGGACAGTGTAGAGGGAGCTTTACTCTGTATCTAACCCCGTGCTGTACCTGTCCTGGGAGTGTTTGATGGGGACAGTGTAGAGGGAGCTTTACTCTGTATCTAACCCCGTGCTGTACCTGTCCTGGGAGTGTTTGATGGGGACAGTGTAGAGGGAGCTTTACTCTGTATCTAACCCCGTGCTGTACCTGTCCTGGGAGTGTTTGATGGGGACAGTGTAGAGGGATCTTTACTCTGTATCTAACCCCGTGCTGTACCTGTCCTGGGAGTGTTTGATGGGGACAGTGTAGAGGGAGCTTTACTCTGTATCTAACCCCGTGCTGTACCTGTCCTGGGAGTGTTTGATGGGGACAGTGTAGAGCGAGCTTTACTCTGTATCTAACCCCGTGCTGTCCCTGTCCTGGGAGTGTTTGATGGTGACAGTGTAGAGGGAGCTTTACTCTGTATCTAACCCCGTGCTGTACCTGTCCTGGGAGTGTTTGATGGGGACAGTGTAGAGGGAGCTTTACTCTGTATCTAACCCCGTGCTGTACCTGTCCTGGGAGTGTTTGATGGGGACAGTGTAGAGCGAGCTTTACTCTGTATCTAACCCCTTGCTGTACCTGTCCTGGGAGTGTTTGATGGGGACAGTGTAGAGGGAGCTTTACTTCTGTATCTAACCCCGTGCTGTACCTGTCCTGGGAGTGTTTTATGGGGACAGTGTAGAGGGAGCTTTACTCTGTATCTAACCCCGTGCTGTACCTGTCCTGGGAGTGTTTGATGGGGACAGTGTAGAGGGAGCTTTACTCTGTATCTAACCCCGTGCTGTACCTGTCCTGGGAGTGTTTGATGGGGACAGTGTAGAGGGCAGCTTTACTCTGTATCTAACCCCGTGCTGTACCTGTCCTGGGAGTGTTTGATGGGGACAGTGTAGAGGGAGCTTTACTCTGTATCTAACCCCGTGCTGTCCCTGTCCTGGGAGTGTTTGATGGGGACAGTGTAGAGGGAGCTTTACTCTGTATCTAACCCCTGTGCTGTACCTGTCCTGGGAGTGTTTGATGGGGACAGTGTAGAGGGAGCTTTACTCTGTATCTAACCCCGTGCTGTACCTGTCCCGGGAGTGTTTGATGGGGACAGTGTAGAGGAAGCTTTACTCTGTATCTAACCCCTTGCTGTACCTGTCCTGGGAGTGTTTGATGGGGACAGTGTAGAGGGAGCTTACTCTGTATCTAACCCCGTGCTGTACCTGTCCTGGGAGTGTTTGATGGGGACAGTGTAGAGGGAGCTTTACTCTGTATCTAACCCCGTGCTGTACCTGTCCTGGGAGTGTTTGATGGGGACAGTGTAGAGGGAGCTTTACTCTGTATCTAACCCCGTGCTGTAACTGTCCTGGGAGTGTTTGATGCGGACAGTGTAGAGGGAGCTTTACTCTGTTTGTAACCCCGTGCTGTACCTGTCCTGGGAGTGTTTGATGGGGACAGTGTAGAGGGAGCTTTACTCTGTATCTAACCCCGTGCTGTACCTGTCCTGGGAGTGTTTGATGGGGGACAGTGTAGAGGGAGCTTTACTCTGTATCTAACCCCATGCTGTACCTGTCCTGGGAGTGTTTGATGGGGACAGTGTAGAGGGAGCTTTACTCTGTATCTAACCCGTGCTGTACCTGTCCTGGGAGTGTTTGATGGGGACAGTGTAGAGGGAGCTTTACTCTGTATCTAACCCCGTGCTGTACCTGTCCTGGGAGTGTTTGATGGGGACAGTGTAGAGGGAGCTTTATTCTGTATCTAACTCTGTGCTGTACCTGTCCTGGGAGTGTTTGATGGGGGACAGTGTAGAGGGAGCATTACTCTGTATCTAACCCCGTGCTGTACCTGTCCTGGGAGTGTTTGATGGGGACAGTGTAGAGGGAGCTTTACTCTGTATCTAACCCCTGTGCTGTACCTGTCCTGGGAGTGTTTGATGGGGACAGTGTAGAGGGAGCTTTACTCTGTACCTAACCCCGTGCTGTACCTGTCCTGGGAGTGTTTGATGGGGCAGTGTAGAGGGAGCTTTACTCTGTATCTAACCCCGTGCTGTACCTGTCCTGGGAGTGTTTGATGGGGACAGTGCAGAGGGAGCTTTACTCTGTATCTAACCCTGTGCTGTACCTGTCCTGAGAGTTTTTGATGGGGACAGTGTAGAGGGAGCTTTACTCTGTATCTAACCCCGTGCTGTACCTGTCCTGGGAGTGTTTGATGGGGACAGTGTAGAGGGAGCTTTACTCTGTATCTAACCCCGTGCTGTACCTGTCAAGGTGATGATTGCGTACAAAAGGCATGTTCCTGTGGACTTTCACTCACCCAGTCTCCTGTTAAAAGGTCAAAAAGAAACACTTAAGACAGTCACAGTTAGAAAACGCACAGCTCAGCTCGTCAGAGGCAAAATTAAGCAGCTAAATTTGTATTTTTGAAGTACAAGTCTGTTTGATATCTGCAAATCAAGAGATCACTTTTAGTATTTAATGTCGTTCTGGATGATCACCCCTTCATCAATTTTAACCGCGTTCAAGAAGTTGCTGTTTTCCAGTGCTCTCAAAGATCGAGGAATCATTCCTCTTTGAAGTCCTTTTTGCCTCATTGATATGATTTTCTAACCGACGTAATTACCTTGTTATGAAGAAATGAGCTCCTTTGAACCCTGCTCCAACGCTCACTTCAGGAGCCCCTCTCCACTCCAGTTGAAAGGCTGTTGTCTTTATTTAAATGCCTCTGCTAATCAATCCTTTTTCCTTCGTAATAAATGCTGATTATCCTTCGGGGTTATCGTCACAGCAGCAATAGACTCGTGTGCTATTGTTCCCCCACCCATTGTGTGGATGAAAGTCTTGGCTGTTAGCGGAGAAGCCGTTTTCATGTTGAGAACCGCCGTGGGTCTTCACGAAACGCCTCAGTTCCTCGGCAATCGAAGAGCAATGTGTGAATCTTCATGTTTATCCCACCACCCCCCCTCAACCGCCCCGTTATTTTCACAAACCGCGCTCGCTTTTCACACCGCCCGTCCATCGCCCGAACTGAATGGAACCTGCAATGAAAAATGAAAATGGCTTATTGTCACGAGTAGGCTTCAAATGAAGTGACTGTCAAAAGCCCCTAGTCGCCACATTCCGGCGCCTGTTCGGGGAGGCTGGTACGGGAATTGAACCGTGCTGCTGGCCTGCTTTCAAAGCCAGCGATTTAGCCCAGTGTGCTAAACCAGCCCCTCAACCAGAACCTCGCAGTGTTGAGCACTTTATTAAATAAAAGCTAAGTTCTCTACGCTCCCCGGAGTCTTGAGGTGGCGGCGAAGGTGGTGTGTTGGTACTGCCGTTATCCAGGAGGCCCAGGGTGAAGCCTCGGGGGCGGCCTGGTTTCGAATCCCACCACGGCAGACAGCAAAATCTGAATTCAATAATTTGTTAATGCGGGATTTAAAAGAATGACCGTAAAACCCATTGTCGCTCAAAACCCATCTGGTTCACTAATGTCCCCTTTAGAGGGCAGCACGGTGGCGCAGTGGGTTAGCCCTGCTGCCTCACAGCGCCGAGGTCCCAGGTTCGATCCCGGCTCTGGGTCACTGTCCGTGTGGAGTTTGCACATTCTCCCCGTGTTTGCGTGGGTTTCGCCCCCCACAACCCAAAGATGTGCAGAGTGGGTGGATTGAGCCACGCTAAATTGCCCCTTAATTGGAAAAAATGAATTGGGCACTCGAAATTTATAGTAAAAAACAACTAATGTCCCCTATAGGGAGGGAAATCTGCCGTCCTTACCCTGGTCTGGCCTACACGTGACTCCAGACCCCCCCCCCCCAAGCCAATGTGGTTGACTCTTGGCTCCAAAGACCAATTTGGGATGGGCACTAAATGTCCATTCGGCGATGCCCACTTTCCATGAACAGGGTTTCAAAACCCACGGGCAGGATTCTCCGCTGCCGACACCGGAATCGTGAAACGCGATTGGGCGGAGAATAGATTCCGACGCTAAAATCGCGGCGGGCGCCGATTGGACGCCAAATTGCTATTCTCCGTCACCGCGACAGTGGCGTCAATGGGCGGGGTTCTCCCTTCTGGGGGCTAAGCCCCCCCACGCCGGCGTGGAACGCAGCGCCAACCACTCCGGCGTCAACAGCCACCGAAAGTGCGGAATACTCCCCCCCCCCCCCCCCGCCCTCCCCCCCGCCCACCCCCCCCACCCCCCCCACCCCTCCCCACTGGCACTTCCAGGGAGCAGGGGTTGTTGCTACTCCAGCCGGCGCCGAAGGGACTGTGCGAGTTAGCGCATGCGCCGAAGGGGCGGCATGGTTCCGCACGTGCGCAGAACTGGTGCCGTATTCTGGCGCATGCGGAGGGGGTTGCCTTCTCCGTGCCGGTGATGGCGGAGCCCTACAGGGGCCGGCGGGGAAGGAAGGAGCATCCCAACAACACAGGCCCGTCCACGGACCAGTGTGCCCCGAGCGTGGGCCAGGCCAGCCCCCCCCCCCAGGTGTCGGATCCCCCCCCCCCCCCCCCCCCCCCCCCCCTCCGAGGACCGTACCAGCAGGCCTACCAGCCAGGTCCTGCCATGTGGGACCATGTCTAATCCATGCCGGCAGGACTGGCCAAAAACGGACAGCCGCCCGGCCCATCGGGGTCCGGAGAATACGGCAGCCGGCCCTGGGAGGGCGGGTGGCCAGGAGGTGGGCTGTGGGGTCGGGGTGGATGGGCACGCAGCTGCGCACCCCGCTGACAGCCCGCTGTGAACTCAGGGCCCAGGTCATATACGTGCCCCCCCAGGGCACCCCTCTAGGTGCCCTCTGACCCATCAGCGGGATGGGCACGCTCCAGCACAACCAGTGCCATCCTGTATGTGTGTGTGTGTGGGGAGTGTAATGTGTGTGTGCAGCTGGGATGAGTGTGTGTGGGGAGTGTAATGTGTTTGTGCAGCTGGGATGAGTGTGTGTGGGGAGTGTAATGTGTGTGTGCGGCTGGGATGAGTGTGTGTGGGGAGTGTAATGTGTGTGTGGGGCTGGGATGAGTGTGTGTGGGGATTGTAATGTGTGTGTGCGGCTGGGATGAGTGTGTGTGGGAGTGTAATGTGTGTGTGGGGCTGGGATGAGTGTGTGTGGGGAGTGTAATGTGTGTGCGCGGCTGGGATGAGTGTGTGTGGGGAGTGTAATGTGTGTGCGCGGCTGGGGTGAGTGTGTGTGGGGAGTGTAATGTGTGTGTGCGGCTGGGATGAGTGTGTGTGGGGAGTGTAATGTGTGTGTGTGGCTGGGGATGAGTGTGTGTGGGGAGTGTGATGTGTGTGTGAGGCTGGGATGAGTGTGCTGTGGGGAGTGTAATGTGTGTGTGCGGCTGGGATGAGTGTGTGTGGGGAGTGTAATGTGTGTGTGCGGCTGGGATGAGTGTGTGTGGGGAGTGTAATGTGTGTGTGGGGCTGGGATGAGTGTGTGTGGGTTTGAGTCCCGCCATGGGCGATGGCTGGAATTCAAATTCAAGAAAGAATCAATAAATCAGAAATTGAAATCTAGTCTCAGTAATGGTTGAGTAAACATTGGGCGTGATTGGAGGACCAACAGACGCCAGGAGCTGCAAATAGGTGCGGGGTAGTGGGCCTAGGTAGGGGGCTAAATGTTAAATGGGGTGTGGTGATATGCATCACGGTAAATACAGAAGGGGTTAATACACTACAACTAAATAAACACTAGAGGGAGCACTAGAGACATCATGACACACACATTAACCAATAGGTCAGTAAGATAGGACACGACCAATGGGTAGTCAAGACACACCCAGAGGTGACACTACCACAAGGGGGCATTACACAACCCATATATAAGGACAGGGCACACATGCTCTGTCTCTTTCCACAGGCGACATTGAGAGAGAAGGACAGGGGCAGATCAGAAGCATCACACCCACCACGTGGCTTAGAGCAGACTGGTTAGTTAGACTGAGTTACTACAGCAAGATGAGCAGGACAGTCGAACTCAAGTCAATAAATGTTCAATAAATGTGTTAAAGCTATCTTCAAGTCTGAACCTTCCTTTGTCAGAGCATACGTCAAGGAAGCAGCTTATGCGACATGAAGAAGCGTAACACAACATGGGGGACTCTTTCAGAGGGTCGATGCAGACTTGATGGGCCAAATGTCCTCCTTCTGCATGGTAGGGATTTGGTGAAATAAAAATAAGATCATGGCTGATCTAACACTAAGTCCACTTTCAGCCTTATCTTCATAACTCAACTGATTAAAACCTATCTTCTGAAAATCAGCACTCCGTCAGTATTTCACTGAGGCCTTCTTGGTTGGATTAATTTACCATCGCTGAATTCCCCCATCTATCAACACCCTGGGGGAGTGACCATTGCCCAGAAACTGAGCTGGATCCAGCCTATAAATACTGTGGCTACCAGTCCACCGACGCACAGTGGCAGCCGTGTGGACCGTCCACAAGATGCACCGCAGCAACTCGCCAAGGCTCCTTAGGCAGCACCTTCCAAACCCACGGCCTCTACCATCTAGAAGGACAAGGGCAGCAGATACCTGGGACCCCCACCACCTGGAGGCTCCCCTCCCAGTCACTCACCGTCCCCGACTGGGAAATATATCGGCCGTTCCTTCATTGTCAAAATCCTGGAACTCCCTCCCTAACAGCGCTACGGGTGTACCTACACCTCAGGGACTGCAAGAAGGTGGCTCCCCACCACCTTGCCAAGGGGCAATTAGGGATGGGCACTAAATGTTGGTCAAGCCAGCGATGCCCACAGCCCGTGAAACAAGGGGGGAAAAATGGTTGCTGCCATAAAAGACCAGGGGGGTGGGGGGGGGAGCTCTGGTCTCCTGCCCAATGTTTACCTTTCAGCCAACAACACCCAAAATAAGTTAACTTCTTGGGATATGGCACTGTGAGCAATCGGCTTATGTAAGCTTACTGCATGTGCCCGACAGAAATAAAGGGATTTACAAGCTCCCTGTGCCTGATCGTGTGTTGTTGAAAGATGAATGAGTGTGAGGCAAGTGACTGATTATATTGTCACATCTGAGAATGCATTCACAGTCAGCCGCTCTGTTCCCCCCCCCCCCCCCCCCCCCCCCCCACTCGCTGACCTTCCTCCCTGACTGCATCTGTGTCTGCTGACGCTCTGCTGAGTTCTCTTCCGTTAGTGCCCCTGGCGATGGTGTTGACGAGCTGCTGATTAAATCTCTTTTGTTCTGTGCCTGAGTCAGCCCCTCGGAAACGCGCAAGGAACCCACCACCTGCGCAGGATCGATGGGGCCGGAGCTTTTAGAAACGAGCATCGCGCTGTATTCGGCCGGCCGGCGATAGAGGGGCCCCATCTCGGCCGCAGCCTTGGATGGGCGAGGTTGTTGTCGACAACGGCCGCTGCCCTCGCCACCCCCTCACCTTTGCAAGATGGGAGGGTGGGGGGGGGAGCGACTGGGGGCCTAGCAGACATATTGGGGGTAATTCCTCGGGCGTTGCGGTTCACTTTTCCCATCGGCAGCTCCCCCCTCCCCTCCCCGCTGGGAATCCCATTGCCAAGCGGCGGGAAGACGGAATCTATCTGCCAGCAGGTGGCGACGAGCAACACGTTGCCGGGCAGCGGAGAATCGAACCCATGACTGAGAGAGGAGACCCTGACCGTTGAGATCTGATATGGAGACGCCGGCGTTGGACTGGGGTGGGCACAGTCAGAAGTCTTCCAACACCGGGTTAAAGTCCAACATGTTTCGAATCACTAGCTTTCGGAGCACTGCTCCTTCCTCAGGTGAATGAAGAGGTGGGTTCCACAAACACCTATATAGACAAAGTCAAAGATGCCAGACGGTACTTTGAATGCGAGTCTTTGCAGGTAATTAAGTCTTTACAGATCCAGAGAGAGGGGTAACCCCAGGTTAATGATGTGTAAATTGCCTCAAGCCAAGACAGTCGGTAGGATTTTGCAAGCCCAGGCCAGATGGTGGGGGGTGAATGTAATGCAACATGAATCCCAGGTCCCGGTTGAGGCCGCACTCATGTGCGCGGAACCTGGCTATCAGTTTCTGCCCGGCGATTCTGCGTTGCCGCACGTCCTGAAGGCCTCCTTGGAGAACGCGTACCCGGAGATAGAACATAGAACAGTACAGCACAGAGCAGGCCCTTCGGCCCTCGATGTTGTGCCGAGCAATGATCACCCTACTTAAACCCACGTAACCCGTATACCCGTAACCCAACAATCCCCCCATTAACCTTACACTGCGGGCAATTTAGCATGGCCAATCCACCTAACCCGCACATCTTTGGACTGTGGGAGGAAACCGGAGCACCCGGAGGAAACCCACGCACACACGGGGAGGACGTGCAGACTCCACACAGACAGTGACCCAGCCGGGAATCGAACCTGGGACCCTGGAGCTGTGAAGCATTGATGCTAACCACCATGCTACCGTGAGGCCCTGATCAGAGGCCCTTGACTGCTGAAGTGTTCCCCGACTGGAAGGGAACATTCCTGCCTGGCGATTGTCGCGCGATGTCCGTTTGAGATCTGAGATTGTGTTCTCTCTGATCCCAATGATCCGAGTCCATCTAGGCCCGGGAGGGTGACTGACTGTAAAGTTTCCCTTGCCCAGGGTCTGCCGCTGAGCATTCACACACAACGCCATTGGGAGTGTTGAACCCAATGTGACGGGCGGGACAGATACCGAGAGCTGTCTCCAAATGGTGCGAGGGACTATATTATTCCCCATTACTCAGCTACCACTTCCCCCATCCAGCCCTCTATGAGTATAGTGCCGACCTGCCACAGCCCCTCTGCTTCAATGGGAGCTTGGGGGCTATTTGTTTTGAATTACTGGTCCAGCATCTATAGCCTCACCCGAATTGCCCTTGAACCGGGCAACGTGGTGTCTACGAGTAATCTGCAGCCCTGACCAGGTACGGATGCCTTCCTTACCATTAATCAACCAGAGGGGTTTTTCTGACAATATGAACTCAATAAAAGATCTGGGGCAGCAGGGTAGCATGGTGGTTAGCATAAATGCTTCACAGCTCCAGGGTCCCAGGTTCGATTCCCGGCTGGGTCACTGTCTGTGCGGAGTCTGCACGTTCTCCCCGTGTGTGCGTGGGTTTCCTCCGGGTGCTCCGGTTTCCTCCCACAGTCCAAAGATGTGCGGGTTAGGTGGATTGGCCATGCTAAATTGCCCGTAGTGTCCTAATAAAAGTAAGGTTAAGGGGGGGGGGGTTGTTGGGTTATGGGTATAGGGTGGATACGTGGGTTTGAGTAGGGTGATCATGGCTCGGCACAACATTGAGGGCCGAAGGGCCTGTTCTGTGCTGTACTGTTCTATGTTCTAATAACGACTAGGCCACCGCCTCAGTTGAACGAGTGGAGCGAAACCATTGAGAAGAGATATTATTTCTGAGATATTATGTCTTCAACATTGAAGACATATTATTTCACGGACGTGGGCTGTCACTGGCTCAGACCCAGCACTTCTTGCCCGTCCCTAATTGCCCCTTGAGAAGGTGGTGGGGGAGCCTCCTTTTTGAACCCGTTGCAGTCCCGTGTGGTGTAGGTGCACCCACTGCGCTGTTAGGGAGGGAGTTCCAGGATTTTGGCCCCAGCGACAGTGAAGGAACGGCCGATATATTTCCAAGTCGGGGTGGTGAGTGACTGGGAGGGGAACCTCCAGGTGGTGCTCCCCCCCTCCACAAACATCCATTCCCTCCCCCACCGACGCACAGCGGCAGCCGTGTGTACCGTCTACAAGATGCACTGCAGCAACTCACCAAGGCTCCTTAGGCAGCACCTTCCAAACCCACGGCCTCTACCATCTAGAAGGACAAGAGCAGCAGATACCTGGGAACCCCACCACCTGGAGGTTCCCCTCCCAGTCAGTCCCCACCCCGACTGGGAAATATATCGGCCGTTCCTTCACTGTCGCTGGGGCCAAAATCCTGGAACTCCCTCCCTAACAGCACAGTGGGTGTACCTACACCTCAGGGACTGCAGCGGGTTCAAGGAGTGGGCTCACCCACCACCTTCTCAAGGGGCATTTAGGGATGGGCAACAAATGTTGGGCCCGGCTAGGGTCGCTCACATCCCGCAAATGATTTTTTTTAAAACGTGGAAATGAGTCGGAGAAATGTGAACAAATGGCTCCGGAATTGGGAGGGTTAACGTGTGAGCTGGAGAAGGCACGCTGAGTGGAGAGGGGCTGGGTGGGTGGGGGGGGGGGGGGGGGGGGGGTAATCCTCCAGCTGCACAGGATGCTGCTGTGTTTTGTTTTAATAAATTTAGATTAGCCAATTATTTTTTCCAATTAAGGGGCAATTTAGCGTGGCCAATCCACCTACTCTGCACATCTTTGGGTCGTGGGGGCGAAACCCACGCAGACACGGGGAGAACGTGCAAACTCCACACAGACAGTGACCCAGAGCCGGGATCGAACCTGGGACCTCAGCGCCGTGAGGCGGTTGTGCTAACCACTAGGCCACCGTGCTGCCCAGGATGCTGCTGTGTTGATGCAAACGGTGAACTGTTAAATGGATGAGTGGCAAGACTGACCACAGTCCCCCAGCTGCCACATTCGCAAAGGCCTCAAGGGCGGAGCGCTCCACGCGAATGGCGCCGTTTAGTCGCCATTTTATAAAACCAACGGGACTGACCGCATGAACCAAGCCGGCTGTTCCCTAACCTGGGCCTTCGATGAGGTATCCGGAACCTTGGCCAGAGTTGGGAAGGATCTGCGTCGATCCGATAGGTCGCCGCTTAGATGAGCTGACAGCTGGCGACCGAATGCTTAGGTGTTGAGCAGAATCGAGCACTAGTGATCCCCCCTTGTGGTGATCTGCATCACTGTAAATACACAAGGGGTTAATGTAAATAACACTACAACTAAGTAGCCACTAGAGGGAGCACCAGAGACATCATGACACGCAGGCATACAGCTAATGAACACGTAGAATAGGACACAACCAATGGGCAGTCAAGACACCCAGAGGTGACACTGCCACAAGGGGGCATTACACAACCCATATATAAGGACAGGGCACACATGCAGCAGGGTAGCATGGTGGTTAGCATAAATGCTTCACAGCTCCAGGGTCCCAGGTTCGATTCCCGGCTGGGTCACTGTCTGTGTGGAGTCTGCACGTCCTCCCCCTGTGTGCGTGGGTTTCCTCCGGGTGCTCCGGTTTCCTCCCACAGTCCAAAGATGTGCGGGTTAGGTGGATTGCCCGTAGTGTCCTAGAAAAAGTAAGGTTAAGGGGGGGGTTGTTGGGTTACGGGTATAGGGTGGATACGTGGGTTTGAGTAGGGTGATCATGGCTCGGCACAACATTGAGGGCCGAAGGGGCTGTACTGTTCTACTGTTCTATGCTCTGTCTCTTACCACAGGTGAACTTGGAGAGAATGACAGGGGCAGATCAGAAGCATCACACCCACCACGTGGCTTAGAGCAGACTGGTTAGTTAGACTGAGTTACTATAGCAAGATTAGCAGGAGAGTTGAACTCATAGAGAACTGTGCTAATGGTTCAATAAATCACACTGAACTTACTTCAAAGTCTGGAGCATCTTTTGGTCAAAGCTGCATCGAGTTGCAGCCTGTGTTATCCCAGAAAACATAACACAACACTCCCATTTTCCGAATTATCTTCAACACCCCCCCCCCCCCCCCCCCCGTGTTATTTTGAGGAAGGTCAGGAGTTGGCCTCAGTGTCCGGGCTGATATCCAGCACTCGAATCGACACGAGCAAAACAAACACGGGCCTGAATTCCTCGCCCGTCGGGTGCGTTCTCTTGTTGCCGATCAAGCGTCCAAAGATGTGCAGGTTAGGTGGATTAGAACATAGAACATGCAGTGCAGAAGGAGGCCATTTGACCCATCGAGTCAGCACCGGCTCTTGGAAAGAGCACCCTACCCAAGCCCACACCCCCACCCGTTCCCCATAACCCAGTAACCCCACCCAACACAATTTTGGACACGAAGGGGAATTTAGCATGGCCAATCCACCCTAATCTTTGGGCTGTGGGAGGAAACCGGAGCACCTGGAGCAAACCCACCCAGGCACGGGGAGAACGTGCAGACTCCGCACAGAGATTCGCCCGAGGTCGGAATCGAACTCGGCTCCTTGGCGCCATGAGGCAGCAGTGCTAACCACTGTGCCGCCATGCCGTCCCGATGGGCAAGTATTGGCTGCATCACCGAGCAGAATTATAATCGCGCCACTGGGCTTATAGAACATAGAAAATAGAACAGTACAGCACAGAACAGGCCCTTCGGCCCTCGATGTTGTGCCGAGCAATGATCACCCTACTCAAACCAACGTATCCACCCTATACCCGTAACCCAACAACCCCCCCTTAACCTTACTTTTTAGGACACTACGGACACTCCAGACCCCCCCGCAGCCAATGTGGCTTGGCTCCCAAATGCTGCTCTGAAATGGAGGGCCATCAGACCATAAGGCACAGAAGCAGAATTAGGCCACTCGGCCTATCGGGTCTAGAACATAGAACATAGAACAGTACAGCACAGAACAGGCCCTTCGGCCCTCAATGTTGTGCCGAGCCATGATCACACTACTCAAACCCACGTATCCACCCTATACCCGTAACCCAACAACCCCCCCCCTTAACCTTACTTTTATTAGGACACTAAGGGCAATTTATCATGGCCAATCCACCTAACCCGCACATCTTTGGACTGTGGGAGGAAACCGGAGCACCCGGAGGAAACCCACGCACACAGGGGGAGGACGTGCGGACTCCGCACAGACAGTGACCCAAGCCGGGAATCGAACCTGGGACCCTGGAGCTGTGAAGCATTTATGCTAACCACCATGCTACCCTGCTGCCCTTCTTTGTAGCCAGCCGAGAGGGCAGGCGGAGGCTCTGCTCAATGACCCACAGATAGGACGACACCTCCGGCAGTGCAACACTTCCTCAGCCGTGCAGTGTGAGTGTCAGACTGCATTATGCGTTCGCTGGAAATATGCGTGCGCCCACCCACAACCCTCAAACTCAGAGATTATGGAAAAGAGGGAAAACTGCCAAGAAATATAAAAACAGACAGTTAAAGCTATTATGTGTACATAAAAAAAGTAAGAGAGTAGCTAAAGTAAGTGTTGGTCCCTTAAGGGATGACAGCAACATTGACTTGAAGTGTCGGCCTCTCTTGCTATCTCCGCACAGTCCTCCAGCTCCACAACCCTCCGAGATCTTCACGTGAGCATCCCCGATTTCAATCAGAGCCATGGAGTTTTACAGCACAGAGAGAGGCCATTCGGCCCATTATGTCTGCATCGGCCATCAAGCCCCTCTCTATTTTATTCCCATTTCCCATTACTTGGGCCGTCGCCTTGTTTGCTGGGGAGTTCCAATCGCTTATCTAAATGCTTCTTAAATGTTGTTCCCGCCTCTCCCACCCTTTCCGGCAGCGAGTTCCAGATTCCCAGCATCCTCTGGGGGAAAAGGTTTTTCCTCAAATCCCCTCTAAAGCTAAATCTAAAGACTATGAGGAAAGAATATTTCGCTCCAGGAGTGATTCCATGCACAAATAGGGATATGGTATATTAAAACAAATTTTATTCCTAACACATTATTACTAACTTTACCATCGCAAAGAACAATAGCTCACAATTACCCATTGCACAATGATCAACAATACAATAATCCTTAACTGCTATCTTTGTCTCAACTCAAACAAAACCCCATCTCAGGTCACAATCCACTTTTAAATATCGTTAGCAGACCCAGGAATTCTTGATGTACAGCGATGTCTTGGACAAATCACTTGGAGAAAGAGAGATCCTTCAGGGACCAGCTGTGGATTCTTGCCCGTGTCAAACTGCTGTTTAACCTGCCGGCCTTTTCCGACACCGCTCTTCTGCTCTTTTTTTAACGAAACTGCTTTGAGAGAAACCGCTAGTTTTTCCACCGACAAATCAAAACTGAACTCCGAAACTCAACAGTTGACTGTTTCAGCCCCTGGCTCCTCCCATTTACTACATCATCTCACTGAGGCTAAACACAATGGGCTGGATTCTCCATCTTTGAGGCTAAGTACCGGCGCTAATGGAGGGTCCGTGGTGTTTCACAACCGGAAAATTGGTGTGAAACCCTCACCGATTCTGGTACCGGTGAGGGGCTAGCATGGCTTCACGTGAAATACCCGTGGACGCGTGGAAAACGGTCGGAGGATCGTCGGGTCCCGGTCCGCACATGCGCAGGGCTGACAAGCTGCAGCTGCGCACGCCTACCCCCCCCCCCCCCCGCCACACACACGCACCAGTCGCATTGGACGATGGCCGCGCTGGACTGCGTACCCACTCACCTCGACCCCACAGCCCATCTCCTGGCCACGCCCCCCACCACTGCTCCAAGCCCTAAGAGAAGCCCCCAGCCAGTGGCACGGATCTTGGCCGAGTGTGGCACCACTGGACACACTCCGGAGCCGGTACACCAGGCTCCCGACCGCTGGGACCGCACGTAGCCCGTGCCGTCAGGAACTCGGCCCATCGGAGGCGGAGCATTGTGGGTGGGCCGGCTGATGATGCTCCAACGGCATTGCAACTGCGCACAGCGCGCGTCCCGATGACGCCGATTAGGAGGGGGCAGAGGATCGCGAACTGCCGTCAAACCTCAGCCTGCCCCGATTCCGGCATCGGGGAGCCATTCTCCACCCACTCGCCATTCTCGATTTCAGCGTCGGGCTATGGAGAATCCCGCCCAAAGTCTCTCATGTACTCCTCCCCAGGGAACGTTCTTCATATAAGCAGAAATCCATTCGCCCAACTTTTACGACACCTTAATTGCACCTCTGTAGCCAAAGTGGCTGCTGGTCTTTCAAAGCAGGATTTTTTAAAAACGTGACTGCAGCAGTTGTACACAGTCCAACCCAGGATTGTAACCCTTACTGCGCGACATACATAGAATACAATACATCTGAAATGACTACTTTAATTCCACCCTGATAATTTTGTACACCCCGATCACCCTCAGCCTCCCCTGCTTGAAGAAAGCAACGGCAGCCTAACCAGCTTCTCTTCCGAGCTGAAAACATGCTCTCTTTCTCTCCCTCTCTCTCTCTCTCTCTCTCTCGCTCTTTCTCTCTTTCTCTTCCTTGAAGATTCTCCTTGAATCCCAAAACCCTTGACCAGGCGTTTGGTGACCTGTCGCTAATATCTCCTTACACGGCTCGGTGGCAAATATGGCTCCCCGCAAAGCATGCTGGGAGATTATACAACTGGATAAATGCAAACGGTTGGGGTCATTGATTTTGCCGCAGGCACTGAACATCTGCTTGACCCAGTGTGAATCATCCCTCTCCAATATGCAGTCATGTGTGCACCATGTCTATTTCAGCTCTTCGATAATTAGTGCCTTCGACGAGTTGTTACTAAATGAGGGGAATCATTTTTAGTAATTGAACATCTCCCTTTGTGTGGCCGCGTCACAAGAGTTTCAGCAAAACCGACTCAGTACGCCTGCTTCCACTTCAAACCAAGTGTGATCTGAATATCAGGAACGTAAGGTTGAGTCAGTGCCCCTCGCAGCACAGCACGGGGTTAGATACAGAGTAAAGCTCCCTCTACACTGTCCCCATCAACCACTCCCAGGACAGGTACAGCACGGGGTTAGATACAGAGTAAAGCTCCCTCTACACTGTCCCCATCAAACACTCCCAGGACAGGTACAGCACGGGGTTAGATACAGAGTAAAGCTCCCTCTACACTGTCCCCATCAAACACTCCCAGGACAGGTACAGCACGGGGTTAGATACAGAGTAAAGCTCCCTCTACACTGTCCCCATCAAACACTCCCAGGACAGGTACAGCACGGGGTTAGATACAGAGTAAAGCCCCCTCCACACTGTCCCCATCAAACACTCCCAGGACAGGTACAGCACGGGGTTAGATACAGAGTAAAGCTCCCTCTACACTGTCCCCATCAAACACTCCCAGGACAGGTACAGCACGGGGTTAGATACAGAGTAAAGCTCCCTCTACACTGTCCCCATCAAACACTACCAGGGTAGGACAGGAGAGAACATTCCTGGAGCTCTTTCCCCCTGAATGTCCACCCGGAGGAATCCCATGCGGACACGGGGAGAACGTGCAAACTCCATGCGGACGTGCAGCCGAGGCCGGAATCGAACCCGAGTCCCTGGCGCAGTGAGGCAGCAGTGCTAACCACTGTGTCAATGTGCCGGCTAAAGGTTTACTGGGCTGAAAGCCTGGGATGGAGGGGTTTTGCCTCATGAGGAATGGGGCTGAGGAGGTTGGGCCTGTACTCATTGGAGTTTCGAAGAGTGAGAGGGGACCTTATTGATCGCGAGGGAGCCTCGATTGGGTGGGTTGAAGACCGAGGTAGGTACGTTCCCAACACGGACATCCCGAAAATCAACCTGCAAACTCCTTCCAAACACGCCAATCTCTGGCGGCGGTGAGAGTGGGAGGGTTGCCCACCCCCCCCCCCCCCCCCCTCCCCCCGCCGCCCTCAACCTACAAACCCCCCCGGTGACCTGGTTCAGGTGAAAACTACCAATGGAATCAACTGAACGGTAGTGAGCAGGCGAATGGTACGGAGATGAGGAGGCATTTGTGTCCCCCCAGGGGGTCAATAGTGTTTGGAATTTTTCACCCCCCCCTCCCTCCCAGGGAGCAATGGGGGCCGAGGGTCGAGGCAGAGTTTTGATCCACGAGGGGAATCAAGACTTATGGGGGCAGAAAAACTGGAGTGGAGGCCACCATGAGATCAGCCATGAATCGTACAATCTCAAGAGTACAGAAGGAGGCCATTCAGCCCATCGAGTCTGTGCCAATCCTCCAAAAGACTACCCCACCTAGGCACACCCCCTGCCCTACCTCCGCAATCCCTTGAACCCCACCTTTGGACACTACGGGCAATTTATCACGGCCAATCCACCTAACCTGCACATCGTTGGACTGTGGGAGGAAACCGGAGCACCCGGAGGAATCCCACGCTGACACGAGGGAAAACGTGCAAACATAGAACATTACAGCGCAGTACAGGCCCTTCGGCCCTCGATGTTGCGCCGTCCTGTGAAACCCCTCTAAAGTCCCTCTACACTATTCCCTTATCGTCCATATGCCTATCCAATGACCATTTGAATGCCCTTAATGTTGGCGACTCCACTACTGTTGCAGGCAGGGCATTCCACGCCCTTACTACTCTCTGAGTAAAGAACCTACCTCTGACATCTGTCCTATATCTATCTCCCCTCAATTTAAAGCTATGTCCCCTTGTGCTGGACATCACCATCCGTGGAAAAAGGCTCTCACTGTCCACCCTATCTAATCCTCTGATCATCTTGTATGCCTCCATTAAGTCACCTCTTAACCTTCTTCTCTCTAGAGGCAGCACAGTAGCACAGTGGTTAGCACAATTGCTTCACAGCTCCAGGGTCCCAGGTTCGATTCCCGGCTTGGGTCACTGTCTGTGCAGAGTCTGCACGTTCTCCCCGTGTGTGCGTGGGTTTCCTCCGGGTGCTCCGGTTTCCTCCCACAGTCCAAAGATGTGCAGGTTAGGGTGGATTGGCCGTGATAAATTGCCCTTAGTGTCCAAAATTGCCCTTAGTGTTGGGTGGGGCTACTGGGTTATGGGGATAGGGTGGAGGTGTTGACCTTGGGTAGGGTGCACTTTCCAGGAGCCGGTGCAGACTCGATGGGCTGAATGGCCTCCTTCTGCACTGTAAATTCTATGATAAAACGAAAACAGCTTCAAGTCCCTCAGCCTTCCCTCATAAGATCTTCCCTCCATTCCAGGCAACTTCCTGGTAAATCTCCTCTGCACCCTTTCCAATGCTTCCACATCCTTCCTATAATGCGGCAACCAGAACTGTACGCAATACTCCAAATGCGGCCGCACCAGAGTTTTGTACAGTTGCAACATGGCCTCATGGCTCCGAAACTCAATCCCTCTCCCAATAAAAGCTAACACACCGTACGCCTTCTTAACAACCCTCTCAACCTGGGTGGCAACTTTCAGGGATCTATGGACATGGACACCGAGATCTCTCTGCTCGTCCACACTACCAAGAATCTTGCCGTTAGCCCAGTACTCTGTCTTCCTGTTATTCCTTCCAAAATGAATGACCTCACACTTTTCTGCATTAAACTCCATTTGCCACTTCTCAGCCCAACCTCCACACCGACAGTCAGCCCAGGCCCAGTATCGAACCGGGAGGGGTGGGGGGGGGTGGGGTGGGGGGGTGGGGGGGGGGGGTGGGGGGGGGGGGGTGGGGGTGGGGGGGGGTGGGGTGGGGGGGTGGGGGGGGGGGTGGGGGGGGGGTGTGGGTGGGGGGGGGGGTGGGGGGGGGTCCCTGGCACTGTGAAGCAGCGGTCCTAAACCACACCATGCCGCCCCTTTTTCAGAATCATTGCAGGAGGAGGCCATTCGGCCCGTCAAGTCTGCACATCCTTATTTGATCCTCCCGAATAGCAGGGCAGGCTCGCGGGGCTGAACGGCCTATCCCCTGCTCTTCGGGGCCCAGGTGTGAAAGTTTGTCTGTCATCACTTTAAGGGCAGCACGGTAGCATTGTGGATAGCACAATCGCTTCACAGCTCCAGGGTCCCAGGTTCGATTCTAGCTTAGGTCGCTGTCTGTGCGGAGTCTGCACATCCTCCCCGTGTGTGCGTGGGTTTCCTCCGGGTGCTCCGGTTTCCTCCCACAGTCCAAAGATGTGCAGGTTAGGGTGGATTGGCCATGATAAATTGCCCCTTAGTGTCCAAAATTGCCCTCAGTGTTGGGTGGGGTTACTGGGTTAGGGGGATAGGGTGGAGGTGTTGACCTTGGGTAGGGTGCTCTTTCCAAGAGCCAGTGCAGACTCGATGGGCCGAATGGCCTCCTTCTGCACTGTAAATTCTATGGAATCTATGAAATCATCCCGTGAGGCATGTTGTGATGATTCAGCCACATAATGTTTTGCGGGGGGGGGGGGGGGGTGGAGGAACCTGAGGTTTAATTGCAACGTGTATGAATAGAAAGGTCATCTGGTTCTCCCCTGCCTGCGCCCCACGATGCTATGACGCGCTCAGAGAGATGAGATCAGACACCAGATGAGGATCAGTCTTTATCTTCGACTGAAGCAATGACTGGGTTTGTTTTCCAGCCCGGTTTTGATTAATCAGACCGATTGCAACAACCAGACACATTCCCGTATCAGCCTCCCCAAACAGGCGCCGGAATGTGGCGACTAGGGGCTTTTCACAGTAACTTCATTGAAGCCTACTCGTGACAATAAGCCATTTTCATTTCATTCATCCCACCTCGCAATCCGTCAGTGTTCCGAAGCTCTGAGGCACAGGACCCGACTCTCACTATCTGCCCAGGGGGAAGCTGGCGGGGGGGGTTTCCCCTTGCCCCACTCGTGGAGCCTCAGAAAAAGAGGAAAAGGGGCGGAGAGAGAGTCGCAGAGAAAAGAGAGAGAGAGGGAAAGGGGGAGATGAAGAGGTACAGGGAGAGGTGGAGAGAGGCAAAGATGTGCAGAGAGAGTGGGACAGAGAGAAGGTTGGAGAGAGGGACCGAGAGAGGGAGGTAAAGAGGTACAGAGAGAGGGAGAGAGCAAGAGAAAGCGAGAGAGAAAAACAGGGGGGACGTATCGGATTCTCGGGGTTTGACAGGGTCGATGCTGAGAGGTTGTTTCCCCGTGTGGGAGAGTCTGGGACTAGAGGGCAGAATCTCAGAGTGAGTGGGGGGGGGGGAACACGCCCATTTCAGACAGAGATGAGGAGGAATTTCTTCTCTCAGAGGGGAGTGAATCTGTGGAATTCTTTACCGCAAAGAGCTGTAGAGGCCGGGTCGTTAAGTATGTTCAAGGCCGAGATTGTTAATCAGTGAAGGGGATCGAGGGTTACGGGGACAAGGCGGGAAAGTGGAGTTGAGGATTAACACATCAGATCAGTCATGGTCTAAGGAAGGATGTGCTGGCCTTGGAAAGGGTCCAGATGAGGTTCACAAGAACGATCCCTGGAATGAAGAGCTTGTCGTATGAGGAACGGTTGAGGACTCTGGGTCTGTACTCGTTGGAGTTTAGAAGGATGACCCACCTGTAGAGTGGGCCGTGTGCTCCCCATACCACAATCTGTTAATAGTTATGGGCCAGGTCAACTCATTGAAACACCTTGGGGGTTCTCTAAACCCTGGCCCAGAACAGGTGCAAACAAAAATGTCACAGAGTGGCCCCAGGGATGAAGTACTTCAGTTACAGAGACAGACTTGGACTCTTCCCCTTTGGAGGAAAGATGGTTTGAGGGGAGGTTCAAAATCAGGAAGAGTGGCTGGGACAGATTCGATGGGGGGGGAACCATTCCCATTGGTGGAAGGGTGGAGAACGAGAGGGGTACAGATTTAAGGTTAAAGGAGCTAGGGAGATGGGATCCTTTCTCACCCGGCGAGGGGCTAGGATCGGGAAGGTGCTGCCGAAGGGTGTGGCAGAGGCAGGTTCAATCGAGGCTTTGTGGGGGAATTAGATTGTGATCTGAAAAGGGAGAATGTGCCGCGTTGGGGGGGGGGGGGGGGGGGGGGTAGTGGGTTGGTACTGGGTGCATTGCTCATTGTGATAGCCGGTGCAGGCTCAATGGGCCGAATGGCTGTACTGTAACCATTCTGTGACCCCCCCCCTCTTCCCTGCCGCTTGTCCCTCCTCACGGTATTCATAGATTTTACAGTGCAGAAGGAGGCCATTCAGCCCATCGAGTCTGCACCGGCTCTTGGAAAGAGCACCCCACCCAAGGTCAACACCTCCACCCTATCCCCATAACCCAGTACCCCACCCAACACTAAGGGCAATTTTGGACACTAAGGGCAATTTAGCACGGCCAATCCACCCTAACCTGCACATCTTTGTGACTGTGGGAGGAAACCGGAGCACCCGGAGGAAACCCACGCACACACGGGGAGGATGTACAGACTCCGCACAGACAGTGACCCAAGCCGGGAATCGAACCTGGAATAGGATGCTGATGACTAAATGTTTATTCTATAAAACACATCAGGTACACACGAGAATATCCCAAATTTCGGCGCCTGTTCGGGTGCACAGAGGGAGAATTCAGAATGTCCAATTCACCTGACAAGCACGTCTTTCGGGACTTGTGGGAGGAAACTGGAGCACCCGGAGGAATCCCACGCAGACACGGGGAGAATGTGCAGACTCCGCACAGACAGTGACCCAGCGGGGGATCGAACCTGGGACCCTGGAGCTGTGAGGCAGCAGTGCTAACCGTTGTTTTAAAGAAGATAAAGGGGCAGGGAGTAGAGAGCATTAACACATAACATACAGTGCAGAAGGAGGCCATTCGACCCATCGAGTCTGCACCGACCCACTTAAGCCCTCACTTCCACCCTATCTCTACGTAACCCAATAACCCCTCCTAACCTTTTTGGTCACTAAGGGCAATTTATCACGGCCAGTCCACCCTAACGTGCACGTCTTTGGATTGTGGGAGGAAACCGGAGCACCCGGAGGAAACCCACGCAGACATGGGGAGAACGTGCAGACTCCGCACAGACAGTGACCCAGCGGGGAATCGAACCCGGGACCCTGGTGCTGTGAAGCCACAGTGCTGGTCACTTGTGCTACCGTGCTGCCCATAACAAGGGGATTCCACTGCATAGGATCTCAACAGCAGAAAAGAACGTGAGCGATAAGGATAAACGAATTCGCCACACTACCAGAAGGATGTGGAGGCTTTGGAGAGGGTTCCAGAGGAGGTTTAACCAGGATGTTGCCTGGTCTGGAGGGTGTTAGCTATGCGGAGGGGCTGAATAGACTTGGACTGTTTTCATTAGAAAGACGGAGGTCGAGGGGCGACCTGATGGAGGTCTACAGGATTATGAGGGGCATCGATAGAGTGGATGGGCAGCCATTCTTTCCCAGGGTAGAGGGGTCAGCCACCAGGGGTCATAGGTTTAAGGTCCGTGGGGCAAAGTTTAGAGGAGATGGGCGAGGCAGGTTTTTTACACAGAGGGTGGTGAGTGCCTGGAACGCGTTGCCAGGGGAAGTTGTGGAAGCAGATACATTAACGGCGTTCAAAAGGCATCTTGACAAACACATGGATAGGATGGGTATAGAGGGATACGGCACAAGGAAGTGCTGAGGGTTTTGGCAAAGGTTGGTATCATGTCCGGTACAGGCTTGGAGGGCCGAAGGGCCTGTTCCTGTGCTGTATTGTTCTTTGTTCTTTGAGAGAGGGGGGGGGGGGGGAGGGTCATGATGGTGTGAGAGAGAGAGAGAGATGGAGAAAGGGAGAGGAGAGAGATGAAAACAGAGAGACAGAAGCAGAGAGACAGTCAGGCAGTCAGAGATAGGAGAGAAAAGAAATAGGGAGAGAGGGAAGGAGGCGGAGAGAGGGAGAGAGATAGAGAGATGGAGAAAGGGAGAGGAGAGAGATGAAAACAGAGAGACAGAAGCAGAGAGACAGTCAGGCAGTCAGATAGGAGAGAAAAGAAATAGAGAGAGAGGGAAGGAGGCGGAGAGAGGGAGAGAGAAAAAGAGAGATAGAGAGATGGAGAAAGGGAGAGGAGGGAGATAGAAACAGAATGAGAGAGATAGAGACAGCCAGAAAGAGAGATAGTGAGGCAGACAGAGATAAGCAAAGATAGAGGGAGGAAAGAAATAGAGAGAGGGAGGGAAGCGGAGAGACAAAGGGAACGAGAGAGATGGAGAAAGGGAGAGGAGAGAGATAGAAACAGAATCAGAGATAGTGACAGTCCGGGAGGGAAATAGCGAGGCGGGCAGACAGAGATGAGCAAAGATAGAGGGAGGAAATGAATAGAGAGAGGGAGGGAGACAGAGAGGAGAGGGGTGGGGAAAATGGGAGGGGAGAGACAGAACCAGAATCAGAGAGAGAAGGACAGTCAGGGTGAGAGATAGTGAGGCAGACAGAGAGAGGTGAGCAAAGAGAGAGGGAGGAAAGAAATAGAGGGAGAGGAGGAAAGAGAGAGGGAGAAAATAGAGACGAGGAAGAGGGTTAAGGGGGGAAAAGAAGAGAGAGAAAGGGAGGAGAAACGAGATCAAATGTGACAGAGTAGGTGTCAGGCAGTGAATGTGAAATAACTACATTTAACTCAGTGAGATGCTGGCAGGAGAGGGGATTGTTTGTCTGATGTCTCCACCGGTACAACCTGGAAAATAGACAGCATCAATTACTCCACCTTCATGCCTGTGCATTGCAAGTAGCAGCTCTTCACACACTCCTCTGCTCCCCTCCCTCCCTCTCTCCAGCAAGCCTCACACTTTCAGCTGAGCTCGAAGCTGGGCGCAGCTTCTCCTCAGCACCGTCTCCGGAGAAGCAAGCAAGCCGGCAGCTGACCAGACCCTTCAATTTCATCCTGCAGCTGACCAGACCCTTCAATTTCATCCTGCTGTTGACCAGACCCTTCAATTTCATCCTGCAGCTGACCAGACCCTTCAATTTCATCCTGCAACTGACCAGACCCTTCAATTTCATCCTGCAGCTGACCAGACCCTTCAGTTTCATTCTGCAGCTGACCAGACCCTTCAATTTCATCCTGCTGTTGACCAGACCCTTCAATTTCATCCTGCAGCTGACCAGACCCTTCAATTTCATCCTGCAGCTGACCAGACCCTTCAGTTACCAGCTAGACCAGCCTGCGCTCTGCAGCCGAACCTCTCAATCCGTTCCTGAGAACTGTCCGGAAGTTTACATTGCAGCCTGGAACATGCCGGACCTTCAGTTTCAACTCGCGCTGACCAGTTGATGCTCCCATCCCGGGCCTGGACACGACTTCGGAGGCGCTCTGAAACTGACCACAGCTTCTACTTCACTCCGACTGACCACATCTATTTCACTCTGAAACTGACCACAGCTAATTCACTCTGAAACTGACCACAGCTTGTCTATTTCACTCTGAAACTGACAACAGCTTCTACTTCAGTCCGACTGACCACAGCTATTTCACTCTGAAACTGACAACAGCTTCTACTTCAGTCCGACTGACCACAGCTAATTCACTCCGAAACTGACCACAGCTTCTACTTCACTCCGAAACTGACCACAGCTTCTACTTCACTCTGAAACTGACCACAGCTTGTCTATTTCACTCTGAAACTGACCACACCTTCTACTTCAGTCCGACTGACCACATCTATTTCACTCTGAAACTGACCACAGCTAATTCACTCTGAAACTGACCACAGCTTCTACTTCACTCCGACTGACCACAGCTTCTATTTCACTCCGACTGACCACATCTATTTCACTCTGAAACTGACCACAGCTTGTCTATTTCACTCTGAAACTGACCACAGCTTCTACTTCACTCCGACTGACCACATCTATTCCACTCTAAAACTGACCACTGCTTCTATTTCACTCTGAAACTGACCACAGCTTCTACTTCACTCCGACTGACCACATCTATTCCACTCTAAAACTGACCACAGTTTCTATTTCACTCTGACTGACCACAGCTTCTACTTCACTCTGACTGACCACATCTATTCCATTCTGAAACTGACCACAGCTTGTCTATTTCACTCTGACTGACCACAGCTTCTACTTCACTCCGACTGACCACATCTATTTCACTCTGAAACTGACCACACCTAATTCACTCTGTAACTGACCACACTTAATTCACTCTGAAACTGACCACACCTAATTCACTCTGTAACTGACCACACTTAATTCACTCTGAAACTGACCACACCTAATTCACTCTGTAACTGACTACAGCTTCTACTTCGCTCTGAAATTGACCACACCTGCATTTCACTCTGGAACTGACCACAGGCAAAATAAACCTCCCCCAAAAAAGAATGGTCCGACCTCAATGAGGGGGTAGAGGTCTTTCCCCGCACCAGCGTTGGGTTAAGAGCAGAGGAGGGGCTCCTGATGGGATTGGGCTGATGAGGTCTCCGACCAGGGAGCCCATCTCCGCTTGAGCCGCTCGCCATGCCCAACCTGTCCGGCTTCTCCCAGCCAGACCTCTTCCAGACCTACGGGGGCTACAACGAGTCGGCCTTCGGCAATCTCTCCCTCGACCTGCTCAGGAGCCTGATCAACTCGGTCCGCCATGGCACCGACTCGCAGAACCTCACCGTCCAGGCACTGCTGATCATGGCGTACTCGGTCACCATCGCCATATCCCTCTTTGGCAACGTCCTGGTGTGTCACGTCCTGGTGAAAAGCAAGCAGGTTAACACCGCTACCAGCCTCTTCATTGCCAATTTGGCGATTGCAGATCTTATGATTACCCTCCTCAACACCCCCTTCACTCTGGTAGGTCTCAATTCATTATTTGACTAGAACGTAAGTAAGGGGTAAAATTCTTAAGAGGGTGCAGGAGCTGAGGGACCTGGGTGTACAGGTGCAGAGGGATCTGGGTGTACAGGTGCAGAGGGATCTGGGTGTACAGGAGCAGAGGGACCCGGGTGTACAGGTGCAGAGGGATCTGGGTGTACAGGTGCAGAGGGATCTGGGTGTACAGGTGCAGAGGAACCTGGGTGTACAGGTGCAGAGGGACCTGGGTGTACAGGTGCAGAGGGATCTGGGTGTCCAGGTGCAGAGGGATCTGGGTGTACGGGTGCAGAGGGACCTGGGTGTACAGGTGCAGAGGGACGTGGGTGTACAGGAGCAGAGGGACCTGGGTGTACAGGTGCAGAGGGATCTAGGTGTCCAGGTGCAGAGGGATCTGGGTGTCCAGGTGCAGAGGGATCTGTGTGTACAGGTGCAGAGGGATCTGGGTGTACAGGTGCAGAGGGATCTGGGTGTACAGGTGCAGAGGGACCTGGGTGTACAGATGCAGAGGGACCTGGGTGTACAGGTGCAGAGGGACCTGGGTGTACAGATGCAGAGGGACCTGGGTGTACAGGTGCAGAGGGACCTGGGTGTACAGATGCAGAGGGACCTGGGTGTACAGGTGCAGAGGGATCTGGGTGTACAGGTGCAGAGGGACCTGGGTGTACAGATGCAGAGGGACCTGGGTGTACAGGTGCAGAGGGACCTGGGTGTACAGGTGCAGAGATCATTGAAGGGGGCAGGACAGGCGGAGTCAGCAGTGCTGTACCTGTCCTGGGAGTTTTTGATGGGTACAGTGCAGAGGGAGCTTTACTCTGTATCTAACCCCGTGCTGTACCTGTCCTGGGAGTGTTTGATGGGTACAGTGCAGAGGGAGCTTTACTCTGTATCTAACCCCAGTGCTGTACCTGTGAGAATTAAACCTTGGATCCATTTAGCCCGATCACCATCTGATCATCTTTCAAATTGGTTGTGGCTCAGAGGTAACCCTGACACCTCCACAGCAAAGAACATCACAGGTCGAAGCCTCAATCCAGACGCACAATATATAATCAGGCTGGTCCTCGCAGTGACCCACTGATGGAGATGCTGCACTACCATAGGTGCTGTTCTTTAGATCAGTCTTTTTCAAAGTGGGGGTCGTGCACCGCGGGTGGGTCACGGGATGATGTGAAACAGGTCGGCAAGAGGTCTCTTGAAAATGATCCCTGAGGATCGGCAAGTGACTGCCGACTGGAATATCTATCCACAAGTACCCAGTCAGTAACTCATAGCCGGAGGATAGAGCCAGAATAGTCCCTTATACCGGATCGAGCAAATAATTCCTGTGTCTCCTGTGGGGATCTCCCCACCTTTCGATTGGACTGTGGCGGCAGGGGCAGCACGGTTGCATAGCGGTTAGCACTGCTGCCTCACAGCTCCAGGGTCCCAGGTTCGATTCCCGGCTTGGGTCACTGTCTGTGCGGAGTCTGCACGTTCTCTCCCGTGTCTGCGTGGGTTTCCTCCGGGTGCTCCGGTTTCCTCCCACAGTCCAAAGTTGTGCAGGTTGGCTGGATTGGCCGTGCTAAATTGCCCCTTAGTGTCCAAAAAAGGTTAGGTGGGGTTACTGGGCTAGGAGGATAGGGTGGAGGTGTGGGCTTGGGTAGGGTGCTCTTTCCAAGGGCAGGTGCAGACTCGATGGGCCGAAAGGCCTCCCTCTGCACTGTAAATTCTATGGTCATCTATGGGCAATTGGACCATTTAGGGGCTGGTTTAGCACACTGGGCTAAATCGCTGGCTTTTAAAGCAGGCCAAGGCAGGCCAGCAGCACGGTTCAATTCCCGTACCGGCCTCCCCGAACAGGCGCCGGAATGTGGCGACTAGGGGCTTTTCACAGTAACTTAATTGAAGCCTACTCGTGACAATAAGGGATTTTCATTTCATTGTCACGACGCTGATTTGCGTTTGCCCCATTCTGAAATTAGATCTGGGGCGACGGGTCTGGGTTGGGGAACTCTGTCCATCCCCGTCACGGGGGAGAAATACATCTGTTCCAATGCAGCTCATACGAAGCATGGGGTCAATGATCACACAAAGAGACCGACTTCAGGGTTAATGTTCTGAATGGGATGCTTGTTCAATGCCTGCCACTGTTACCATTGTCAATTAATCTTGAATTCCTGTCAAATTAACGCTGTCAGTATTGGTTCAATTTCTGCAGCAGTTAATCTTGTTGATGTCTGTCGCGTTTCAGTTACTGTTAACCTTGTCGATCAGATCTAAGGATGTTACAAGTTACAGAGGGACATAGATAAGCTGCAGAGCTGGGCTGAGAGGTGGCAAATGGAGTTTAATGCAGAAAAGTGTGAGGTGATTCATTTTGGAAGGAATAACAGGAAGGCAGAGAGAGTACTGGGCTAATGGTAAGATTCTTGGTAGTGTGGACGAGCAGAGAGATCTCGGTGTCCATGTGCATAGATCCCGGAAAGTTGCCACCCAGGTTGAGAGGGTTGTTAAGAAGGCGTACGGTGTGTTAGCTTTTATTGGTAGAGGAATTGAGTTTCGGAGCCATGAGGTTGCAGTTGTACAAAACTCTGGTGTGGCCGCATTTGGAGTATTGCGTGCAGTTCTGGTCGCCACATTATAGGAAGGATGTGGAAGCATTGGAAAGGGTACAGAGGAGATTTACAAGGATGTTGCCTGGTATGGAGGGAAGGTCTTATGAGGAAAGGCTGAGGGACTTGAGGCTGTTTTCGTTAGCGAGAAGGTTAAGAGGTGACTTAATTGAGGCATTCAAGATGATCAGAGGATTAGATAGGGTGGACATTGAGAGCCTGTTTCCTCGGATGGTGATGTCCAGCACGAGGGGACATAGCTTTAAATTGAGGGGAGATAGATACAGGACAGATGTCAGCGGTAGGTTCTTTACTCAGAGAGTAGTAAGGGCGTGGAATGCCCTGCCTGCAACAGTAGTGGACTCGCCAACACTAAACGCATTCAAATGATCATTGGATAGGCATATGGACGATAAGGGAATAGTGTAGATGGGCTTTAGAGGGGTTTCACAGGTCGGCGCAACATGGAGGGCCGAAGGGCCTGTACTGCGCTGTAATGTTCTATGTTCTCTGTGTTTACATCAGGGGTTTGATGTATATTTTAAATGGGAGACTTACTCCACTCACGTTCGGCGATCTGTCGCTCTCTCAGTGACTTTGCGAATCAATGGTGAGTCCCCCTCCTTCCCCATCAGCCCAAAATCCAGGCGTGTCTCCAGGAATGTCTTTATTCCCCCTTCAAACACCCTCAAGAGTCGGCAATGCAAAGTCTCGCCCACTGATATGTGGGGAGGTTTTTCTGACATGTTGTTTAGATCTACAATAACAGCAAAAAATAGAAACTCTATTTTCATTTGCAATTCTTTACATTTAATAATACAGAAGTGCCGACAATGAACGCGATGTTTTAAAAAGGTAACTGTGGAGAATCCAGCGTCAACGTGGCGTGGGTCACGAGAGGCGGCCATTTTGTAAGAATGGGCCGCTGGAAAAAAGGTTTGGAAAACACTGATCGACAAGGTGCACGACAACAACTCGCCAAGGCTCCTTCGGCAGCACCTTCCAAACCCACGGCCTCTACCATCTAGAAGGACAAGGGCAGCAGATACCTGGGAACCCCACCACCTGGAGGTTCCCCTCCCAGTTACTCCCCACCCCGACTGGGAAATATCTCGGCCGTTCCTTCACTGTCGCTGGGGCAAAATCCTGGCACTCCCTCCCTAACAGCACAGTGGGTGTGCCTACACCACAGGGACTGTAGCGGCTCAAGAAGGCGGCTCACCCACCACCTTCTAAAGGGCAACTAGGGATGGGCAATAAAGGCCGAGCCTGGTCAGCGAGGCCCACATCCCACAAATGAATAAAATATATATTTCTAATCCAAAGAAAAGTTGGGGACCTTTCCCCGGTGACATTCCCAGGCCATTGCTCTTTGCGGGAGTTCGCTCGGCGCCAATTGGCAGCCTCATTTCCTGCACTTTGGTGAATTGGACATTCTGAATTCTCCCTCTGCGCACCCGAACAGGCGCCGGAGTGTGGGCGACTAGGGGCTTTTCACGGTAACGTCATTGCAGCGTTAACGTAAGCCGACGCGCGACACTCATAAAGATTGTTATTTCAATCAGTGACTGCGCTTCAGGGGCACTTCACTGGCCGCAGCGTCCTGAGGGTCTGGAAAGGCGCTATCTAAATGCACGTCTTTCGTTTCGTCTTCGAGTGAAGGGGGCGTGGGGGAGGGCCAGACGGCCCAAGGGCTGATGTCGAGGGAGTGTTAGTTTGAGGTGCGAAAGGTAGCAAACCCAGCGTTCAATCTTAATCTTGTTTGCCAGGTCCGTTTTGTGAACAGCAGCTGGATCTTCGGAAAGCTCATGTGTCATATCAGCCGCTTCGCCCAGTACTGCTCGCTTCATGTCTCAGCACTTACCCTGACAGCCATCGCCCTCGACAGGTATCAGGTAGGTCGAGGTGCTTTCACGTGCCGTGTCCTGCTTGCTCGGCAGAGCAAACCGGGGGCTGGAGTTGGCCGTTCATCCCCTCGAATCCCATTCGACCAGCTGGTACCCAATTGTCCACTTCACTGCCGTTTCCCTGCCCCTTCCCATATCCCTCGATGCCCCTCATGCCCAGAAATCTACTGACTTTTTTATCTTCAACATGCTCGATGGGTCAGCCTCCCCCAAGTCCCCCTGGGGCAGGGAAGTCCAACGATGCACCGCTCTCTGGGAGCAGAAATTCCTTCTCACCGCAGTCCCAAATTGTCACCCCCCCACCCCCCCCCCTATTCTGAGGCTGTGTCCCCTGTGCCTAGAGCCCCCACCTCCAGCCAGGGGAGGGAGAGGCGGGCGGCAAACATGCCCCTTCTCAAGCTCGGTGAAAAAGAAAGTTTCACTGAGAACGCCTCATTCTTCATTGAGGCCCAGACTCCTCAATTTCCCCTCACAGGACAGTCCCACCATCTGAGGGATTAGTCTGGTTTACGGGGATAGGGTGGGGTCGTGGGCCTTGGTCAGGTGCTCCTTCAAGGGGGGGGGGGTAGCCTCGATGGGCCGAATGGCCTCCTTCTGCACTCTGGTGATTCTTCGATTCTACGGTAGATCCAGCAAAGGGCTGGAAACGAGAAAACAAAATGGCCGCCAATATTCTTTTCGTTAAAAAAACCCAACTTTAATGTTTCCAGGAAGGGGATTTGCCACTGCTATCTGGCCTGGACTACATGGGACGCCTGCTCCCCCCCTCCCCCATTCCTACCTGATCTGACTCACATGTAACTCCATTCCCTTATCATAAGAAAGGGCGTACTGGCGCTGGAGGGTGTGCAGAGGAGATTCACTAGGTTAATCCCAGAGCTGAAGGGATTGGATTACGAGGAGAGGTTGAGTAGACTGGGACTGTACTCGTTGGAATTTAGAAGGATGAGGAGGGATCATATAGCAACATAAAATTATGAAGGGAATAGATAGGATAGATGCGGGCAGGTTGTTTCCACTGGCGGGTGAAAGCAGAACTAGGGGGCATAGCCTCAAAATAAGGGGAAGTAGATTTAGGACTGAGTTTAGGAGGAACTTCTTCACCCAAAGGGTTGTGAATCTATGGAATTTCCTGCCCAGTGAAGCATTTGAGGCTCCTTCATTAAATGTTGTCAAGAGAAAGGGGCTGGTTTAGCACAGGTGGGCTAAACAGCCGGCTTGTAATTCAGAAAAATGCCAGCAGCGCGGGTTCAATTCCCGCACCGGCCTCCCCGAACAGGCGCCGGAATGTGGCGACTAGGGGCTTTTCACAGTAACTTCATTGAAGCCTAAGCGATTCTCATTATTAAAGATGGATAGTTTTTTGAAGAATAAAGGGATTAAGGGTTATGGTGTTCGGGCGGGAAAGGGGAGCCGAGTCCACAAAAGATCAGCCATGATCTCATTGAATGGCGGAGCGGGATCGAGGGGCCGAATGGCCAAATCCCGCTTCTACGTCTTGTGGCCGCCCCCTCAGCCCACCTTTTTCAAGAAAAGAGATGACCAACGCCTCAATCCTTTCATTCCAAGATATGAGCACGCGGATTAGGAGCAGGAGTAGGCCATTTGGCCCCTCAAGTCTGCTCTGCTGTACAATAAGATAGTGGCCGACTGATTGTAGTCTCAATTCCACCTTCCCGTCTATCCCCACCGATAACCTTTCATTCCGTCGTTTTAGTCAAGAACCTACCTACCCCTGCCTTAGAAATATTCACTGGGGGCTTGATGGATATAACCATTCGGTTACCAGCAACACTTTGCGATTACTGGAACTCAGTAGAAATTTAAGTTAAAACTTCTCAGGTGCAAATAAGAATTGTTTTATTTGTCTTCTATTGATTACAATTTGAAAGCCATTTAAAAGGCAATTGGTAGACAATTTGAAGCTTTCAAAGAATCACACAAATTATCTTCTTGCTCAGGCAAAGCTCGACAATAACTGTAAAAGTCAAAGTCTAAAAATGAAATATGAATACAGGGAGACAGTGAATAGTTCAGATCAAAGTATAGACGATTCAAGAAAAAGAGAGAGAGAGATCCAGCTAATCTTCAGCTTCTAACCAACACCACCAACCAACTAACCAACCTACCAAAATTAACCTACCTAAAAAATGGCGGAACGCAACTCTTCAGTTATACTGTTTCGTATCTGTTTTAAGACATCTAATCACACCCCATTATAATCCTAATTGGTTTGAGTTAGACTCAAACGCATCTGATTTGACGGCAAGTCAATTTGGGCAGCACGGCAGCATTGTGGATAGCACAAATGCTTCACAGCTCCAGGGTCCCAGGTTCGATTCCGGCTTGGGTCACTGTCTGTGCGGAGTCTGCACATCCTCCCCGTGTGTGCGTGGGTTTCCTCCGGGTGCTCCGGTTTCCTCCCACAGTCCAAAGATGTGCAGGGTAGATGGATTGGCCATGATAAATTGCCCCTTAGTGTCCAAAATTGCCCTTAGTGTTGGGTGGGGTGACTGGGTTATGGGGATAAGGTGGAGGTGTTGACCTTGGGTAGGGTGCTCTTTCCAAGAGCCGGTGCAGACTCGATGGGCCGAATGGCCTCCTTCTGCACTGTAAATTCTATGATCTAAGTCGTTCATCTTTAATACGTAACATTACTTCTAATTGTTTCGTCTCTGCATAATTGTGTATGTTACAGAATGCGATATTGTGCTTTATCCAGGCCAGAAGGAACTGGTTTTCTGATGACTTGGCTATCGTAACAGTGAAGATTTTATGTTATCTAGCCATGCAATGCTGGACAATGACTTGAAAAGAGTAAACCAAACTGTTCGTTTTAATCTAGTAAAGTGAATTATGCTGCTTCATTGAAATTGTTATGTTTTGAGAATGTTGGAATCAAATATATTTGATTCGATGTTCTAACTGTCCATTTATTAAAAACAACTCAGCATAGTCTAGAATGACTGTAAAAGTCATGTAAAATGCCTGTATAAGATATGGAATGTGATTCAGGCTGTTAGCGCTAATGGCCCTGAAATGAGAACAATAGAGCCTTTAAATTATTGGGCTCTTGTCCCCTCGTTGCCATGGATTCAGCCCTTCTTCTTGGAGAAATGCAGTGAAAAGTGCTTGTCTTATCAGACTTCTGTGTTACTTTAGAACTATGTACCTAAAAGTTGTGTTGGAGAAAATGATTAAATGAATTTGCATTTTTACATAGAATTTACAGTGCAGAAGGAGGCCATTCGGCCCATCGAGTCTGTACCGGCTCTTGGAAAGAGCACTCTACCCCCTACCCAAGGTCAACACCTCCACCCTATCCCAATAACTCAGTAACCCCACCCAACGCTAAGGGCAATTTTGGACACTAAGGGCAATTTATCATGGCCAATCCACCCTAACCCGCACATCTTTGGACTGTGGGAGGAAACCGGAGCACCCGGAGGAAACCCACGCACACACGGGGAGGATGTGCAGACTCCGCACAGACAGTGACCCAAGCCGGAATCGAACCTGGGACCCTGGAGCTGTGAAGCGATTGTGCTATCCACAATGCTACCGTGGACAGCACAATCCTTCACTTAAAACTGGGGCTTAATATTTACGCTTAAAACAGCTATACCTATATTGGGTGTATTAGAAATACCTGGCTTCTACAGGGCTCGGGTAGGGGGGGGGGGGAGCCCTTTTTTAAGGTGTGCCCCCTACGCCCAGTCTCTCCCACGCAGGGAAACATCCTGTCTAGTCCCTTCGGGATATTATGTGTCGCAATAAGATCACCTTTCAATCTTCTAAACTCCACTGGGGGCAGGGCCCAGCCTGCCCAACCATCCCTCAGAAGAAAGGCGACATCACCCCCTCACCACCACCCCACCCCCACCCCCTGCCCCCCACTCCCCAAACCGACCCTTACCTTCCTGGCATCGCATGTTTCTGTACCTCGGAGGCCTCTCCAGAGCCTCTATGTACCTCCTTTTACACCGAATCACCGTCTGAAATGGCCCAGCACGCACCTGGCTTGTCCAAACGCTCATCATGAAAGCCCCATCGCGAGTAGGTTGAAGGGGGTGGGCCTTTATTGCTCCGTCTCGGGGCTGGTTTAGCTCACTGGGCTAAATCGTCGGCTTTGAAAGCAGACCAAGGCAGGCCAGCAGCACGGTTCGATTCCCGTACCAGCCTCCCCGAACAGGCGCCGGAATGTGGCGACGAGGGGCTTTTCACAGTAACTTCATTGAAGCCTGCTCGTGACCATAAGCGATTATTATTATTATTCCAATCCTGCACTCCCCAGGCCAGCAGTCTCTGCGGTCACAGAATCAGTGACAGGACAGAAGGAGGCCCTTTGGCCCATCGATCCCATGCTGTCCCCACTCTCCCAGAGAGCAATTCAGTCAGTTCCATACCCCAATTGTCCCCCCCCCCCCCCATAGCCCTGAAAGTTTATTTCCTTCAAATACCCCGTCCGAGCACCCTTTGAGATCACTCCTCACCCAGCGCCCTCACGGGCCGTGGGTTCCAAATCGGTGCCACTCGCTGAGTGCGAAGAGAAACCCTTCCTCTTCTTTCCCCCCCCCCCCCCCCGCCTCTCCTACCCAAAATGTACAGACATCTGAAATAGGAGCAGAAGGGGGCCGTTCGGCCCCTCGAGCCTGCTGTGCCATTTGGCAAGATGGTGGCTGGTTTGTTTGCGATTCAGGTTGTACATTCCGATCTGCCCCCGCCCCCAGATTGCCATCAATCAACAGCTTTTCTTTGACCGCCTCGCATATACCTGTCAGGACCTTGTACATCAGGAGCTGGCTTAGCTCAGTGGGCTAGACAGCTGGTTTGTGATGTAGAACAAGGCCAGCAACGTGGGTTCAATTCCCGTACCAGCTTCCCCCAACAGGCGCCGGAATGTGGCGACTAGGGGCTTTTCACAGTACCTTCATACTTGTGACAATAAAAGATTATTATACGGTGGCAGAGTGGTTGGCACTGCTGCCTCGCGGCGCCAGGGTCCTGGGTTCAATTCCAGCTTTGTGTGGAGTTTGCATGTTCAGCCCGTGTGTGCGTGGGCTTCCTCCGGGTGCTCCGGTTTCCTCCCACAGTCCAAAGATGTGCGGGTTGAGGTGGATTGGCCGTGCTAAATTGCCCCTTATAGAACATAGAACAGTACAGCACAGAACAGGCCCTTCGGCCCTCAATGTTGTGCCTTGCAATGATCACCCTACTCAAACCCACGTATCCACCCTATACCCGTAACCCAACAACCCCCCCCCCCCCCCCCCTTAACCTTAGTGTCCAAAAAGGTTGGGTGGGGTTACGGGGATAGGGTGGAGGTGTGGGCTTAAGTCGGGGTGCTCTTTCCAAGGGCCGATGCAGGCTCGATGGGCCGAATGGCCTCCTTCTGCACTGTATGATCCCCGGAGACATTCTGGTCAATCTCGCTCCGCCCCCTCTCAAAGATAGCACCTTAAATCGTCGAACAGAAATCAGCGAGCACACCCCCAAAGGCCCAGAGGAGAGAGGGGGAGCAAAACCTTTCTCCAAAGGTTGTTTTGAAGCTGGCTGATGTCACTCGTTGGAGCACAGAGTGTGTGAGGACGGTGTGTCTCGGACTGAGTCGGACATGAATCACTGCATTCGGCTCAGCGGAAGCCAGGTCTACCTAATTACAGATCTATCAATGTTTATTTCCAGGCCATCATGCACCCTCTCAGGCCTCGGATGTCAGTGCCCAGGGGAGTCATCTGCGTCACGAGCATTTGGATCCTGGCTTCCTGCTTCTCCCTGCCTCACGCCATCTACCAGAAATTATTCCGCTTTGTGTACAGGTGAGTGTGACCTCAAATCAGTTTCCATAGAATCCCTACCGTGCAGAAGGAGGCCATTCGGCCCATCGAGTCTGCACCGGCCCTCCGAAAGAACACCCTACCTAGACGCACTCTAGGGTTGTGAATCGAGAGAATTCCTTGCCCAGTGAAGCAGTTGAGGCTCCTTCATTAAATATTTTTAAGATAAAGATAGGTAGTTTTTTTTGAAGAATAAAGGGAGTAAGGGTTATGAGTCCTCCCCACCTAATCTTTTGGACACTAAGGGGCAATTTAGCACGGCCAATCCACCTATCCTGCACATCTTTGGACACTGAGGAGCAATTTAGCACGGCCAATCCACCTATCCTGCACATCTTTTGGACACTAAGGGGCAATTTAGCACGGCCAATCCACCTATCCTGCACATCTTTGGACACTAAGGGGCAATTTAGCACGGCCAATCCACCTGTCCTGCACATCTTTGGACACTAAGGGGCAATTTAGCATGGCCAATCCACCTATCCTGCACATCTTTGGGCACTAAGGGGCAATTTAGCCTGGCCAATCCACCTATCCTGCACATCTTTGGGCACTAAGGGGCAATTTAGCGCGGCCAATCCACCCCTAACCTGCACATCTTTTTTGGACACATAGAATATATACAGTGCAGAAGGAGGCCATTCGGCCCATCGATTCTGCACCGATCCACTTAAGCCCTCACTTCCACCCTATCCCCGTAACCCAATAACCCCTCCTAACCTTTTTTTTTTGGACACTAAGGGCAATTTATCATGGCCAATCCACCCTAACCTGCACATCTTTGTGACTGTGGGAGGAAACCGGAGCACCCGGAGGAAACCCACGCAGAAATGGGGAGGGTGTGCAGACTCCACACAGACAGTCACCCAGCGGGGAATCGAACCTGGGACCCTGGCGCAGTGAGGCAGCAGCGCTAAACCACTGTGCCGCCGTGCCGCCCATTCCTAACGATCAATTTTCCCCGTTGCCCCATTGGACTTTATTCTCTCATCTCGCCTCTTGGTGGAAGTAAGTGTTGAGAAACCGAACAGCTTTTTATTGGGGTAATAACCACATTTGCAAAGGGGGCCCCCCTGTTGATCAAAAGTCTAAGTCCCAACGAGTGACAGCTCCGTTGTGTCTATTCGTAGGATGTGCACATCGCTGGTGAGACTGGCATTTAATGCCCATCCCTAATTGCCCTCCAGAATGTAGCAGTATGCCGCCTTCTTGGCTGCTTCACTGGGCCATTTCGGAGGGCAGTTAAGTGTCAGCCACATTGAACACAGGAAATAGGAGCAGGAGATTCACTAGGTTAATCCCAGACCTGAAGGGGTTGGATTACGAGTAGACTGGGACTGTACTCGTTGGAATTTAGAAGGATGAGGGGGGATCTGATAGAAACATATAAAATTATGAAGGGACTAGATAGGATAGATGCGGGCAGGTTGTTTCCACTGGCGGGTGAAAGCAGAACTAGGGGGCACAGCCTCAAAATAAGGGGAAGTAGATTTAGGACTGAGTTTAGGAGGAACTTCTTCACCCAAAGGGTTGTGAATCTATGGAATTCCCTGCCCAGTGAAGCAGTTGAGGCTCCTTCATTAAATGTTTTTAAGGTAAAGATAGATAGTTTGTTGAAGAATAAAGAGATTAAGGGTTATGGTGTTCAGGCCGGAAAGTGGAGCTGAGTCCACAAAAGATCAGCCATGATCCCATTGAATGACGGAGCAGGATCGAGGGGCCAGATGGCCGACTCCTGCTCCTAGTTCTTATGTTCTTGTGTTCAGCCCGTCTACCCTATTCCGCCCCATCTCCCTCGATTCCCCGAGAGACCAAAAATCTGCCCATCCCACAGCCTTAAGCGCATTCGGCGGCGGAGCTCCCACAATCCTCTGGGGTAGCGAATTCCAAAGGATCACAAAAGCCGGACGGGGGAAGAAATCTCTCCTCGTCTCAGTCCAAAATGGCCGCCCGCTCATCCTGAAGCTGAGCCCCTCCGTGCTGTGGGTCTGAGGTCAGGTGTAGGCCAGACCGGGTAAGGTCGGCAGATTTCCCCATCTGAAGGACGTTGATGAATTTTTTACGACAACCTGGAATTATGTGGTGACTACATTGTATTTATCTTGAAATCCGCCTACCCTGCACATCTTTGGGTTGTGGGGAAACCCACTCAGACACGGGGAGAATGTGCAAACTCCACACGGGCAGTGACCCGGAGCCGGGATCGGACCTGGGACCTCGGCGCCGTGAGGCAGCAGTGCTAACCACTACGCCGCCGTGCTGCCCATTTATTCTGTCTCGCGGAATGTGGGCGTCGCCGGGCTGGGCCAGCTTTTGTTACCCGTCCCTGATTGCCCTCGTAATTGAGTGGGGCTCGCTCGGCCTTTTCAGAGAGGGGGCAGTCAAAGAGTCGGCCACATTGGCTGTGGGACGGGAGTCACGTGTAGGCCAGACCGGAGTAAGGACGGCAGATTTCCTTCACCTGGAGGGGACATTGACGAACCAGGTGGGTTTTAACAACAATCATAGAATTTACAGTGCAGAAGGAGGCCATTCGGCCCATCGAGTCTGCACCGGCTCTTGGAAAGGGCACCCTACCCAAGGTCAACACCTCCACCCTCTCCCCATAACCCAGTAACCCCACCCTATCCCCATAACCCAGTAACCCCACCCAACACTAAGGGCAATTTTGGACACTAAGGGCAATTTAGCATGGCCAATCCACCCTAACCGGCACATCTTTGGACTGTGGGAGGAAGCTGGAGCACCCGGAGGAAACCCACGGGCACACGGGGAGGACGTGCAGACTCCGCACAGACAGTGACCCAAGCCGGGAATCGAACCTGGGACCCTGGAGCTGTGAAGCGATTGTGCTACCCACAATGCTACTGTGCTGCCCGACGCCGGTTCAGTGGCTCTCATTAGACGTTTGATTCCTGATTTTTATTGCGATCCGTCGACCGGAACACCCAGATCCCTCTGCACAGCTGCATTCCCGTACCGGCCTCCCCGAACAGGCGCCGGAATGTGGCGACTAGGGGCTTTTCACAGTAACTTCATTGAAGCCTACTCGTGGCAATAAGCGATTTTCATTTCATTTCATTTTCTGTAGCCCCCCCACCTCCATTCAAATAATAAAATGAATGCAGCGGACACGGAACTGGTGGCGATGGTGCCTATGGCAACTGTTGCTGAACGCTTCTCGGAAAAAATTAGGCCCATTTGATTTCCGAATTATGTATCTCTCTCAATAAGTGGACAAAAACATTTCTAATGCAGTCAAAAGCTTTTTTAAAAGCTTTTAAAATTTGTCTCTTGTTTTGCAGTTCCTCTTGCATCCGCTCGAGTGTTTAACACCTCATTAACTTGTAAATTGTATTTTGTAAATGAAGCAGACCTTGCCAGAGGGCAAGGGCTCCATTAGGTTTGAAGAGAGATTGGAGGAGGTCTCGCCCCCACACTGGTTATTCGAAAATGCTCAGCCCCCTTTCACGGAGAGGGTGGACGTTGTGCCCTGAGTAACCTGGCGCGGCAACTCCAGCTGGTTGAAGCGCGGGGGCGACATTTGAATTCGATACAAATCGGAGCTTTGTCGATTGCTGGGAGAAAACCCATTTGGCTCATCGATCCTTTAACGAAGGAAATCTGCCGTCTTTACCTGGCCTGGCTCGCACGTGGGTCCCGACTGGGGGAGCGCGACCCCTTTAAGGGGAGGGGGGCGAGTTGAGTTGTCCATGTGACTGGTCCGGAGCCAATCACATAGAATATAGAACATAGAACAGGCCCTTCGGCCCTCAATGTTGTGCCGAGCCATGATCACCCTACTCAAACCCACGTATCCACCCTATACCCGTAACCCAACAACCCCCCCCCCCATTAACCTTACTTTTTTTAGGACACTACGGGCAATTTAGCATGGCCAATCCACCTAACCTGCACATCTTTGGACTGTGGGAGGAAACCGGAGCACCCGGAGGAAACCCACGCCGACACGGGGGGAGGACGTGCAGACTCCACACAGACAGTGACCCAGCCGGGAATCGAACCTGGGACCCTGGAGCTGTGAAACATTTATGCTAACCACCATGCTACCCTGCTGGGGGGGGGGGGAGGGGGCGCCAACCACGACCAGTAGCACGTGAGGACCGGGGAGCCTAGTCAGCGGAAAACCTGCGGCTGGGGAGATAAAAACTCTCTACAGTTGCTCTGCGTCAATAACAAACCGACCGTTTGTCTTCGACAATAAACCCGTCTGGTTTATGTTGCTGCTCTGCTTCTTGATGTCGCATAAGCTGCTTCCTTGACGTATGCTCTGACAAAGGAAGGTTCAGACTTGGTGATAGCTTTAACACATTTATTGAACAGTTAACAATTCTCCTACTTGAGTTCGGCTCTCCTGCTAATCTTGCTGTAGTAACTCAGGCTAACTAACCAGTCTGCTCTAAGCCATGTGGTGGGTGTGATGCTTCTGATCTGCCCCTGTCCTGCTCTCTAAGTGTCGCCTGTGGAAAGAGACAATGCATGTGTGCCCTGTCCTTATATATCATAGAATCATAGAATAGATTATCATAGAATTTACAGTGCAGAAGGAGGCCATTTGGCCCATCAAGTCTGCACCGGCTCTTGGAAAGAGCACCCCACCCAAGGTCAACACCTTCACCCTATCCCCCATAACCCAGTAACCCCACCCAACACTAAGGGCAATTTTGGACACTATGGGCAATATATCACGGCCAATCCACCTAACCCTGCACATCTTTGGACTGTGGGAGGAAACCGGAGCACCCGGAGGAAACCCACGCAGACACGGGGAGAACGTGCAGACTCCGCACAGACAGTGACCCAAGCCGGAATCGAACCTGGGACCCTGGAGCTGTGAAGCAATTGTGCTATCCCCAATGCTACCGTGCTGCCCTTATATGGGTTGTGTAAATGCCCCCTTGTGGTAGTGTCACCTCTGGTTGTCTTGACTGCCCATTGGTCGTGTCCTATTCTCCGTGTTCATTAGCTGTATGACTGTGTGTCATGACAGCTCTGGTGCTCCCTCTAGTGGTTACTTAGTTGTAGTGTATTTACATTAACCCCTTGTGTATTTACAGTGATGCAGATCACCACAGTTTACACTGGGAGCCTCTAAACATGTCCAACCCAAGTCACCAAACCGACCCACAGTGACGTGGCTGACCCTTAACCAACTGCCCCTCTGAAATGGCCGAGCGAGTCGTTCAGTTCGAGGGCAATTAGGGACGAGCCACAAATGGGCAAAAGTGAAATTGTCCATTCTGGCAGGACGCATAAAAAGGAAGCCTAACTTCTGAAGGGTGAGGGATTGCAGAGGGATCTGGGTGTCTGAGTGCGGTGGTAGTCTACAGTGGTTAGCACTGTAGCTTCACAGTGCCAGGGGACCCGGGTTCGATTCCCGGCTTGGGTCACTGTCTGCGCGGAGTCTGCACGTTCTCCCCGTGTCTGCGTGGGTTTCCTCCGGGTGCTCCGGTTTCCTCCCACAGTCCAAAGATGTGCAGGGTAGGTGGATTGGCCGTGCTAAATTGCCCTTAGTGTCTAAAAAAAAAAGGTTAGGTGGGGTTATTGGGTTACGGGGATAGGGTGGAAGTGAGGGCTTAAGTGGGTCGGTGCAGACTCGATGGGCCGAATGGCCTCCTTCTGCACTGTATATATTCTATGTGTCCAAAAAAGGTTAGGTGGGGTTACTGTGTTAAGGGGATAGGGTGGAGGCGTGGGCTTAAGTAGGGATGCTCTTTCCAAGGGCCGGTGCAGACTCGATGGGCTGAATGGCCTCCTTCTGCACTGTAAATACTATGATTCTTTGAAGAGGGTTATGGGGAGGGGGAATGCGCCCAGCGCATTGTCCCTTTACAGAGCTGGCACAGATGTGATGGGCTGAATGGCCTCATTCCGTGCTGTAAAAATCCTCTGAATGAAGACAGTCCAAAGATGTGCAGGTTAGGGTGGATTGGCCATGCTAAATTGCCCTTAGTGTCCAAAATTGCCCTTAGTGTTGGGTGGGGTTACTGGGTTATGGGGATAGGGTGGAGGTGTTGACCTTGGGTAGGGTGCTCTTTCCAAGAGCTGGTGCAGACTCGATGGGCCGAATGGCCTCCTTCTGCACTGTAAATTCTATGTAAATTCTGTGATGGGCTGAATGGCCTCATTCCGTGCTGTAAAAATCCTCTGAATGAAGACATTTCTCCTCCTCCTCCTCCTCCTCAGTCCTAATCATCTTACCCATTGTGCAACTCTAGGGAGACAACAGTCCGGAGCCTCTGTGTCCCGGCCTTCCCGCAGCCCTCCGACGTCTTCTGGAAGTACTTGGACCTGGCCACTTTCAGCCTCCTGTACGCCCTGCCGTTGCTGGCGATCACCGTCGCCTACACGGCGGTGGCCAAGAAGCTCTGGCTGGGGAACGCCATTGGGGACGTCACCGCGGAGCAGTACACCGCCCAGCGGCACAAGAAGAGGAAGACCATCAAGATGATGACGGTGGTGGTGGTGGCCTTTGCCGTGTGCTGGTCGCCCCTCAACTGCTACGTGGTGCTCATCTCCAGCCAGCTGATCGAGAGCAGCAACACCCTCTACTTTGCCTTCCACTGGCTGGCCACCAGCAGCACCTGCTACAACCCCTTCATCTACTGCTGGCTGAACGACAGGTTCCGCACCGAGCTGAAGTCTCTCCTCGGGCGGTGCTGGAGGCCGGAGGGAAAGATCGCGCCCCCTGTGCCCGGCCGAGCCATTCAGAGGGCTTGGCAAGAGGAGCAGAGCAGGCACACTCCTCGCCCATCCAAGGGAGCGAGGAAGGCGAAATTACCTGGGCTTGAAGATACGGATGTAAGTACACGGTTCACATGTAAGTAGTCATTGAAAATGTACGGGATGTGGGCGTCGCTGATTGGGCCTGCATTTATTGCCCGTCCCTAGAACACAAAGTCAGACTGAAAGGGACGATCCTTTCAAACAGAGATGAGGAGGAATTCCTTCAGCCAGAACCTGTGGAACTCTTTGCCGCAGAAGGCTGTGGAGGCCAAATCACTGCGCGTCTTTCAGGCAGAGATAGACAGGTTCTTGATTAATAAGGGGGTCAGGGGTTATGGGAGAAGGCAGGAGAATGGGGATGAGAAAATATCAGCCATGATTGAGCAGAGAAAGGGCAGCAGGGTAGCATGGTGGTTAGCATAAATGCTTCACAGCTCCAGGGTCCCAGGTTCGATTCCCGGCTTGGGTCACTGTCTGTGCGGAGTCTGCACGTCCTCCCCGTGTGTGAGTGGGTTTCCTCCGGGTGCTCCGGTTTCCTCCCACAGTCCAAAGATGTGCGGGTTAGGTGGATTGGCCGTGCTAAATTGCCCGTAGTGTCCTAATAAAAGTAAGGTTAAGGGGGGGGTTGTTGGGTTACGGGTATAGGGTGGATACGTGGGTTTGAGTAGGGTGATCATGGCTCGGCACAACATTGAGGGCCGAAGGGCCTGTTCTGTGCTGTACTGTTCTATGTTCTGTGTTCTAGACCCGATAGGCCGAGTGGCCTAATTCTGCTTCTGTGCCTTATGGTCTGATGGCCCTCCATTTCAGAGCAGCATTTGGGAGCCAAGCCACATTGGCTGCGGGGGGGGGGTCTGGAGTCACGTGTAGGGCATACCGGAGTAAGGCCGGTAGACCTCTTTCCCGCAAGGACATGAGTGAACCAGATGGGGTGTTTTGCGACGACGGAGCGATGCTTTCACGGTCAGCGTTTGACTTTTCATTCCATGTTTCACCATCTGCGGTGGCGGGATTCGAACCAGAGTCCTCAGAGTGTTAAAGGATAGAGGCCAAACCGCAGAGGATGCTGGAATCTGAAGCGATCGCCCCCTCCTCTCTCCACGGATGCTGGCAGACCTGCTGGGACTGCCCAGCGTTTTCTGTCTCCGTTCCCCCAGAGCAGGAGCGATAAAGGTCCTTTATTGTCGCAAGTAGGCTCACATTAACGCGGCAATGAAGTTACTGTGAAAAGCCCCCAGTCGCCTCACTCCGGCGCCTGTTCGGGTACACAGAGGGAGAATTCAGAATTCTCAGCTGGTACGGGAATTGAACCCGCGCTGCTGGCCTTGGTCTGCATCACAAACCAGCTGTCTAGCCCACTGAGCTAAACCAGCCTCTCCAGGACCCTGGGGGTCTCTGGATTACTAGAACAGTTACAATATCGCCACTGCTCCCCCTCCCTAAGAACATCAGGTTAAAGTCCAACAGGTTTGATTTGAATCACTAGCTTTCGGAGCACTGCTCCTGCCTCAGGTGAATGAAGAGGCAGGTTCCAGAGACATATATACAGGGAAAGCCAAAGGTGCAAGACGTTAGTTTGAATGCAAGTCTTTTCAGGTAATTAAGTCTTTACAGGTCCAGATGGAGCCCCTGGAGAGAGGGATAATCACAGGTTAAAGAGGTGTGAATTGTCTCAAGCCAGGACAGTTGAACGGACATCGAGCGACAATCGCCAGGCAGGAAGGTTCCCTTCCAGTCGGGGAACACTCCAGCAGTCAAGGGCATTCAGCCTCTGATCTCTGGGTAAGCGTTCTCCAAGGCGGCCTTCAGGACGCACGACAACGCAGAATCGCCGAGCAGAAACTTATAGCCAGGTTCCGCACACATGAGTACGTCCTCAACCGGGACCTTGGATTCATGTCGCATTACATTCACCCCCCACCATCTGGCCTGGGCTTGCGAAATCCGACCCACTGTCCTGGCTTGAGACAATTCACACCCCTTTAACCTGGGATTATCCCTCACTCCAGTTGCTCTGTCTGGACCTGTAAAGACTTAATTACCTGCAAATGCTCGCATTCAAAGTATCGCCTTGCATCCTTGACTTTGTCTATATAGGTGTTTCTGGAACCCACCTCATCATTCACCTGTGGAAGGAGCAGTGCTCCGAAAGCTAGTGATTCAAAACAAACCTGTTGGACTTTAACCTGGTGTTGTAAGGCTTCTTCCTGCGCCCTTCCTCATGTACATGTTTAACAGTGTGGCTAGGTGTGTTTTGCATGTTGGGAACGGCTGAGAAGGAGATTTCAGGGATTCACTCCACAGCACCAACTACTGGCCAGAACCTGTAACTGCACCGTTACAAGCAACTGTTTACATGCAAAGGGCGCGATTTAACGGGCCGACTTGGCGTCGCGTCAAGTCTGCCCAGTCCCCCGAGAGGCCTCTCGGGAGGTGGGAGAGGTCCCCGAGCTTCAGCCGAGCGTTGTGATCTGGGTCTGGCCCGCTTTGGGCGGGTTCTAGGTCAGCGAGCCATTGGAGAGGGTGCCACATTGTCAGAGGTGCCACTCTTCCGGTGACATGTTAAACCAGGACCTTTTGTTTGGAGGCTGGAACGAGGAGGCTGGTAAACTGCCGCGGTGAAGTCAGACGGGCACGAGGGCCTCCTTCTTCCAAACTGACCTGTTTATTTCTCTCTCACAGGCAAATACCTCAAACCCTCGCAACCTGTAATGGGAACGGACAAGTTCTAAAACAAAAAGTACGTTGGTAACTCCCTGAAATTAAATCCCAAACTCTGGTAAGTCCACCTCAAACCTCCGGGCGATTTGGAAAGCAACGATCCACACAAGTCGTATCCATGGCTTATTCCAGGACCTGATATCAGGCAAAGCCTTGGTGTTTGAGAAATCCTTCGCCTCCAGCCACCAATCTCGCTCCGCCCTTCGTCTTTGCTTTATTTGTCGCTACTTTGCTCAGTGCCATTTCCGGGGAGGCAGTGGCGTCGTGGTATTGGCACCGGGATAGTAACCCAGACGCCCAGCTCAATGCTCTGGAGACCTGGGCTCGAGTACCACAAGGGCAGATGGTGGAATATGAATTCAATGGATAAAATCTGGAATTGAAAAGCCAGTCTCGGCAACGGCGACCAAAGCAGCTACCATGGATTTCTTTGCAACAACCCGTCTCACTCATGCCACTTTATGGGAGGAAATCTGCCCTCGGAGCCCGGTTTATGGGGGTTCAAGGTTCAAGCCTATGTGATGCCATCAGCTCAGACCATAAGACCGAGGAGCAGAAGTAGGCCAATCGGCCAATCGAGCCTGTATTTACTCAGTGTTGACTGTGCATGAAAACCCCAAACAATGGTCGCAATGTGCGCTGAATCAGTCCGGGAGAGCAGCAGAAAGGGAGGCGCTTCTCCCATTTGCAAAATTCCTGGTCTGACCCACACGTGACTCCAGATCCATGGTAACGTGGTTGACTCTCAACTTCCTTCTGAAATGGCCGAATGAGCCTCTCTCTCAAGACCATAGAATCCCTACAGAGCAGAAGGAGGACATTGGGCCCATCGAGTCTGTACCGACCCTCTGAAAGAACACCCCGCCCAGGCACACTCCCCGCGACTCCACCTAACCTGCACATCTTTGGACACTGAGGGGCAATTTATCATGGCCAATCTATCTAACCTGCACATCTTTGGACACTGAGGGGCAATTTATCATGGCCAATCCATCTAACCTGCACATCTTTGGACTGTGGGAGGAAACCGGAGCACCCGGAGGGAACCCACGCACACACGGGGGAGAACGTGCAGACTCCGCACAGACAGTCACCCGAGGCGGGAATTGAACCCGGGTCCCTGGCGCGGTGAGGCAGCAGTGCTAACCACTGTGCCACCACTGCCGCCCCAACCATATCTTGCACCAAACCACGACAGGGACTTCAGACCATCCGGCCCGGCAGCCGGCAAAGAAGATGGTTCATCCACCACCACCACTTTCTTAAGGAAGCAAGAAATGCTGGCCTTTTCCAAATCCTGGCGAAGAACGAAAATTGAAAGCTGGGGCTAGAGGAGGTGCGAATGGCGATCATCGACAGCGTCTGAGAAAACGGGAGCGGTTGGTTATCAGCCCAACGCGTTGAACCCTGGCACAGCGATGTAGAACAATACAGCACAGGAACAGGCCCTTCGGCCCTCCAGTCGGTCGTGATACCAACTTTTGCCGAAACCCTCAGCACTTCCTTGTGCCGTATCCCTCTCGACCCATCCTATCCATGTATTTGTCGAGATGCCTTTTGAATGATGTTACTGTATCTGTATCTGCTTCCACAGCTTCTCCTGGCAACTCCTTTACCCTCTACGTAAAAAACCTGCCTCGCATACCTCCTCTAAACTTTGGCCCACGGACCTTAAACCTATGCCCCCTGGTGACTTACCCCTCCAGCCTGGGAAAGAGTGCCTGCCCATCCACTCTATCCATGCCCTCAGTAATCTTGTAGACCTCTATCAGGTCGCCCCTCGACCTCCGTCTTTCTAATGAAAGCAGTCCGAGTCTATTCAGCCCCTCCGCATAGCTAACACCCTCCACACCAGGCAACATCCTGGTTAAACCTCCTCCGCACCCTCTCCAAAGCTTCCACATTCTTCTGGTAGTGTGGCCACCAGAATTGTGCGCAATATTCCAAGTGCGGCCGTACCAAGGTTCTATAGAACCGCAGCACGACTTGCCAGTTTTTATATTCGATAGCCTATCCAATGAAGGCAGTTCTGTCTGCTTTCTGGGTTACCTTGTCCACTTGTATTGCCACTTTCAAAAATCTGTGGACCCGCACGCCCAGATCTCTCTGACTTTCTATATTCCTAAGTTTTACCATTTTTCGGTATATTTCTCCTCTGTATTAGACCTACCAAAATGCATCACCTCACATTTAAAAGAACAAAGAACAAAGAAAAGTATAGCACAGGATCAGGCCCTTTGGCCCTCCAAGCCCGTGCGAATTTGTCCCGATTAAACTCCATTTGCCATTTCTCTGCCCAGGTCTCCAACCTATCTATGTCCTGCTATATCTGCTGACAATCCTCAACACTATCTGCCACTCCACCAACCTTGGTGTCATCCACGAGCTTACTAATCGGACCAGCTACATTTTCCTCCAAATTGTTTATGTATATTACATGATGACCCGCCGCTTGACTTTGCAATGAGGCGCCAAACTGCTTCGAGCTGGCGTACTGGGGACAGAACAAAAACCAGATTGGATTGGATTAGTGGGCAGCACGGTAGCATAGTGCTTCGCACAATTGCTTCACAGCTCCAGGGTCCCGGGTTCGATTCCCGGCTTGGGTCACTGTCTGTGCGGAGTCTGCACGTCCTCCCCGTGTGTGCATGGGTTTCCTCTGGGTGCTCCGGTTTCCTCCCACAGTCCAAAGATGTGCGGGTTAGGGTGGATTGGCCGTGATAAATTGCCCCTTAGTGTCCAAAATTGCCCTTAGTGTTGGGTGGGGTTACTGGGTTATGGGGATAGGGTGGAGGTGTGGACCTTGGGTAGGGTGCTCTTTCCAAGAACCGGTGCAGACTCGATGGGCCGAATGGCCTCCTTCTGCACTGCAAGTTCTATGATTGGATTGGATTTGTTTATTGCCACGTGTACCGAGGTACAGTGAAAAGTATTTTTCTGCGAGCAGCTCGGACAGGTCATTTAATGCATGAAAAGAAAATACGTAATAGGGCAACACAAGGTGCAGAACATAAATACATAGACACCGGCATCGGGTGAAGCATACAGGAGTGTAGTATTAATCAGGTCAGTCCATAAGAGGGTCGTTTAGGGGTCTGGTAACAGCGGGGAAGAAGCTGTTTTTGAATTGGTCGACAAAAAGAAAACGTGAGGCGGGCGCAACAGGTTGTGAGAATCTGGTGGGCGCCGCCTGAGGCTGTGACTCACAAAAGGATAAAGACTCAAAGAGGGGTGGGGGGGGGGGGCGTGAGGTGAAGAATGCGCAAGGCGATGGGGGAAAGAGAAGGGCGTCAGACTCCTTCAAAGAGCCAGCACGGCTGCGCTGGGCCGAACAGCCTCCGTCGGCGTCCAGTTGATGTCAAAATGGTGCCCCGAGTGGGACCCGTCGGATGATGTGCCTCTGGACGTCCTGGAACCCAGCAACAGGGTATGCAATAAAAGGCGGTGTCGTGCCTGCAGGTTAATCGCATATCGCACTTCAGGGGGAGCACAGGTAAGGGATGGGAGTGCAGAAGGAGATGGCGACAGGGGGCGAAGCCGACATAAAATCGTTAGCTTACTCCCCTCAGTTTTTCTTTCTCCATTTCTGATAACCACAATTCAGGAGGACAAGGCATCGACTGCGGCCACTGTTTGAACGGCGGCCTTACGATCGAAGGAGGAAGGCGATGGGCGGGATGGCCTGGCCTCGCAGACTGCTGGGGATTGTCCAACCCAGCGGAGGAGAGTCAATGGACCTTTGGCCGCTGTTTCTCCCTTGGCGATGGTGGCCACAAGTGAACTTCGACCCGGAGTGAAGATCCTTTGACCTTCTGCTCCATGTAACGGTACGTCGATGAGTTTTAATATGTGTCACTAAACAAAGCTTCCCAAGGCACCGGACACGGCTGTTATGATGTCAAATTTGACACCAAACCATTTCCCCCCCCCCCCCTCCGAAGGCGCCACCTCCCCCCCCCCCCCCCCCCCCACATGGCGCATTCCACTAGGTGGCAGTGCGGGCGAACCACGCATGACGCCAGAGCTTGGGGCCCAGGCTTAGCCGGCAATAGTGGAGCGATTAAAATCGGGGAATGTGCAAGAGGGTAGAATGGGCCGCACGGCAGTACCGGACTCGAGTGCCGCTGAAAAAGAAAGTGACGTGCCGGCGCGGCTTTTCACATTGCACTTGTTGGGACAGGTTCAAGAGTGCCAAATTTCAAAGGGACCAACAATCCACACTGCGCCAGAGGCGAGGTTGCTGATCGGTTGGCAAGCCAGCTCTGATTGTTTGAGGCGTTGCCATGGCGAATTCACCGGGCGGCCAATGCCCCCGTTCTCCCCCCCACCCCCCCCCCACCCCCCCCCCCCCCCCCAGACTTTTGTCTAATTTACACAAATGCTTGGACATGTTACTTTTACAACAGATGCCCCATGTCAGAATACATGCAGCTCCCAGCAAATGCAATTGAGCTACACTAAGAGCCGGACTGATTGCTTGTTAGCGTAACTCTCAGCGCACTCAGGATTGCTCGGCAAGTGCTGCCCAATTGTGGAATCCCCCTCGAACGTAATGTGCAAGTACGAAATGCTCTCCACTACTTCACAGGATCATAGGGTCTCAACAGTGCAGAAGGAGGCCATTCGACCCATCGAGTCTGCTACGAAAGAGCACCCGACCTAGGCCCACACGCCCGCCCTATCCCATAACCTCGTAGCCCCGTCTCCCAGCTCACCTTTGGTCACTAAGGGCAATTTATCACGGCCAATCCACCCTAGCCTGCACATCTTTGGACTGTGGGAGGAAACCGGAGCACCCGGAGGAATCCCACGCAGACACGGGGGGAGAACGTGCAGACTCCGCACAGACAGTCACCCGAGGTCCGAGACGAACCCAGGTCCCTGGCGCTGTGAGGCAGCAGTGCTCACCGCTGTGCCTCGTCCAATCAGAGTCGACCAGCCGACCAATCGGCATCCTTTTCACCAGCAGCGTGCTGATGAGTTCAATGTGAAAAACTTTGGCAGCATGTCTCCCTTCTCAGCAATACTCAAAGGGATTGGGCTAGAAGGTTCAAGGAGCCTGACTACAATCATAGTTGAGGCCACGCTGGAGATCTGGGGAATGTATTGCTCTCCATACCTCCAGTAATTCCCAGGATGGGGAGGTGAATTTGAGGAAAGTAGGCCCGATTGCCCATATCTTCGAAAAAAAGATGATTGAAACACATGAAAAATTCCTAAGAAGGTGAGCAGGGTGAATACCGGGAAAATGTTGTCCATGGGGAGCTAAAGAATCCCAACAGTACAGAAAGAGGCCATTCGGCCCATCGAGGCTGCACCCAGGGGTTACGGGGACAGGGTGGAGCTTGAGTAGGCTGCTCTTTCCAAGGGCCGGTGCAGTCTCAATGGGCCGAATGGCCTCCTTCTGCACTGTAAATTCTATGATTCCTCCCTCCGAAAGAGCACCCAACCTGGGCCCACTCCCCTGCTTGATCTCCGTAACCCCAACTAACCCTTTGGACACTAAGAGGGAAATTTAGCGTGGCCAATCCACCCAACCTGCACATCTTTGGCCACTAACGGGGAATTTAGCACGGTCAATCCACCTAACCTGCATATCTTTGGATACTAAGGGGCAATTTAGCATGGCCAATCCACCTAACCTGCACATCTTTGGATACTAAGGGGCAATTTAGCACAGCCAATCCACCTAACCTGCACATCTTTGGATACTAAGGGGCAATTTAGCACGGCCAATCCACCTAACCTGCACATCTTTGGATACTAAGGGGCAATTTAGCACGGCCAATCCACCTAACCTGCACATCTTTGGATACTAAGGGGCAATTTAGCACGGCCAATCCACCTAACCTGCACATCTTTGGATACTAAGGGGCAATTTAGCACGGCCAATCCACCTAACCTGCACATCTTTGGATACTAAGGGGCAATTTAGCACGGCCAATCCACCTAACCTGCACATCTTTGGATACTAAGGGGCACTTTAGCACGGCCAATCCACCTAACCTGCACATCTTTGGATACTAAGGGGCAATTTAGCACGGTCAATCCACCTAACCTGCACATCTTTGGATACTAAGGGGCAATTTAGCACGGCCAATCTACCTAACCTGCACATCTTTGGACTGTGGGAGGAAACGGGAGCACCCGGAGGAAACCCACGCAGACACGGGGAGAACGTGCAAACTCCGCACGGTGAACCAAGGTTGAAATTCTCATAAGGCAAACGGATTGAAAGTCATCGGAGGTGGACAGGAAATGTGGAGCTCGAAACGCAAACAGATCAGTCACGGACTTGTGGGTTGGCGGAGCAGGCCCGAGGGGCTGAATCCCCAGCCCCGGTTTCGCATGCTCATTTGACCGTAAGAGAAATGGTGGCGGAAGGAGGAGGGATGGGATCGTTGATGGAGTTCTGGAGCTGGAGACCCAGGTAACTGCCTGTCGATGGCGGGCAGAGGGGGAATGGGCATGTGAGAGTCTAAGTCGAATGCCGAATGGTTGCAGGAAGCTGTCGGGGTGCGAGGCGGGCGCGATCAGGGAGGGCTTTGAACATGGGAATATGAGCTTTACAATCAAGGTGTTTCTGGACTGAAAACTCAACCTTAAATTGAAAATAAGATGCGGTAGATAGAAATTCCAGACATAAATAGTGTCTTGTTGATATGTTATAAATTACCCTCTTCCTTTCTTGTGTCCTTGACAATCAAGCAAGATTGATTTGTCCTGTATTAAGTGTCTTCTACAATGTAAATAAACAATGCTGTTTAATGGTCAAGTGACGAATACAAGTTTATTTATCCAGTTCCAGGGTTTGCAAGCAGCTTAAGAAATTAACTCCAAAGTGCCACCTATTGATCAGAGTCTGAAGGTGCACCGTGACAGTTTACATAGCAAAACTGAATGCGAAATGTTGACGTCGCAATTTGCAACAGTAAATGTGGGCAGATAGACGCGACCACATTTTAGGACACCAGGGGGTGGGCTTTGTTGGGTGGGGAGTGCAGGCCGGGTGGGGAGGGGGGGGGGGGGGAAGAAAGTCCCGTCCAATGTCATTTGCCAATAAATGATGCACCTTATTAGTTTGAAAGGAGATTTTGGGTTTCCAAGTATGAATACACTGTCCACTTGTGGTGTTGTGCGAAGCAAATAATGGCATGATGGGAAAACTAGTCAAGTTTCTCGGTACAATGAAATTTAAACTGACTTCGCATAACCTAAGGCACAAATACAAGCAGAAAAGGTCAACTTGACCCGAAAACTGGCTGACTCTAAACTCGGATAAAACTCAGTCGTCATAACCCAGAGCAGTCTAAATACACAAGATAAGCTAGACCTCGTCTCTTTGGATACTTAAACAAGTCTGCTCCGTTTCTTAAACATGCGATCAAAAGACAAGATAATCATATGAGACCCCGAGTCCTCTAAAGGTCAGCAAGGTGACGCCAGTTTTCTGATATTGCTTCTGTTTTACATTTGATCAAATTCCTGACCAAGCTGTATTCATGTTATCTTGATTCTATAATGTATAAATATCGTCCTATTTCTCTGTAATAGCGCAAACTTGGGACGGGCCCAGCAGTTTGTATTTGACTGCTCTCCGACTCCAAGTTTCAGCCATTTCTGCATGCAATTGTTTGCTTCGCAAATAAAGCCTTGTTTTGTTTTCTTAACGAGCATTGTTGAATCTTTCTATCACAGTCCAGAAGCGGGAGAAATATTAACTACAACACACTGCTCTACTGATCCCCACAGCATCATGTAATCCCTACAGTGCAGAAGGAGGCCATTCAGCCCTTCAAGTCTGCACCAACCCGCTGAAAGAGCACCCTACCCAGGCCTGTTTCCCCGCCCTATTCCAAAAGCCATTTAACCTAGCCTGCACATCCCTGGACACTAAGGGGCAATTTAGCACGGCCAATCCACCTAACCTGCACATCCTTAGACACTAAGGGGCAATTTAGCACGGCCAATCCACCTAACCTGCACATCCTTAGACACTAAGGGGCAATTTAGCACGGCCAATCCACCTAACCTGCACATCCCTGGACACTAAGGGGCAATTTAGCACGGCCAATCCACCTAACTGGCACATCTTTGGACTGTGGGAGGAAACCGGAGCACCCGGAGGAAACCCACGCAGACACGGGGAGGATGTGCAAACTCCATACAGACAGTTACCCGAGGTCGGAATTAAACCTGGGCCCCTGGCGCTGTGAGGCAGCGGTGCTAACCCCTGTGTCACCGTGCCGCCCCGTGCCAGAGATGGACAGACCTATGATTTCTCTATAGTTCTGTATGCTGGGGTGCCCCCCCCCACCCCGCTCATTGGCACTGATTGAATGGCGGAGCAGACTCGATGGGCCAAATGGCCTAATTTTGCTCCTATATTTTATGAACTTATAATAGTCCATGCCTCCATTCCTCCTTCCAAAGTGCATAACCTCACTCTTTTCCACATTGTATTCCATCTGCCACTTCTTTGCCCACTCTCCTAGCCTGTCCAAGTCCTTCTGCAGCCCCCCTGCTTCCTCAATACTATCTGTCCCTCTACAGATCTTTGTATCATCTGCAAACTTAGCAACAATGCCTTCAGTTCCTTTTTCCAGATCATAGAACAGTACAGCACAGAACAGGCCCTTCGGCCCTCGATTTTGTGCCGAGCAATGATCACCCTACTCAAACCCACGTATCCACCCTATACCCGTAACCCAACAACCCCCCCCCCCCCCACCTTACTTTATTAGGACACTACGGGCAATTTATCATGGCCAATCCACCTAACCCGCACATCTTTGGACTGTGGGAGGAAACCGGAGCACCCGGAGGAAACCCACGCACACACGGGGAGGACGTGCAGACTCCACACAGACAGTGACCCAGCCGGGAATCGAACCTGGGACCCTGGAGCTGTGAAGCATTTATACTAACCACCATGCTACCCTGCTGCCCCTTCATTAATGTATATTGTGAAAAGTTGTCCCAGCACAAACCCCTGAGGCACCGGCTGCCATCCTGAAAAAGACCCCTTTATCCCCACTCTCTGCCTTCTGCCAGTCAGTCAATCCTCTAATCATGCTAGTACCTTCCCCTTAACACCATGGGCTCTTATCTTATTTAGCAGCCTCCCGTATGGCACCTTGTCAAAAAAGACTTTCTGGAAATCCAAATAGATCACGTCCACTGATCCTTCTGCTCCTAAATCGAGGGCTCGTACGTAACTGAGAGGAATTGAAACACAGCAGAAAGGCACCTCCTTCTCCACTCTGCCCGTGTCACAATGTATTCACGGCTCGTGGCCCTGATTCCTCACCCATCCGCGATCTCGGATGTCAAGAATTTCCCACGTCGCGCAGGAGGCGCTCACTCCACACGTGCCAAACTGCGCCTGCACACGTTCGCCGCCCGCGATTTCACACTCTGCGGGAACAGACCACCCCACGAGCGGCGGGAGGTGACTGTATATCATAAGGTTAGGTCAGCGTTGCTTATCGAGGGCACGGTGGTGCTGACGTGACCTGCTCCTGTACATGGTGGAACGATGCAATCAAGAAGCAATATGTTTAAAAGGAGCAGGAAGTCTCCACTCAGCAATTGCTCTGTCGAATTATTTCTGATTTTGCCCGTAGCTGATTGAAACTGCTCCAAAAAAAAAACTCCCCCACAAACTTGTCTGAAATCAACAAGGCTTTTCAAACTGCTGAGTGCTCACCAGGACTGACCAAATCAGCAAGTAATTGGCGCCTGGTCCCGAAATATTCGCTACTCGCTGACGAGCGGTGAAGGCTGAGCGTGTGGCAAACCGCACGCCTGGGATCTGCCTGCGCACGTGTTAGCGCTGCCCCTCACGCTCAGTTCGAACCTTAACCTCGCTGCTGGGAAACCTTTGCCCGACAGTTCCTGGGGCAGGCAAGGGCGAGGTCAAAGGAGGTTCAAAGCTGGCGCCTCCGTTCCGGGACAAGGCGCGACCCTCAGCAACTGGGCAAATCGCCATTTTGCTGCCGCTCTTTGACCCCCTTAACGACCGTCAGAGTTCATCCCTGCTCACCCGACCGGGAATAGATGAAGGGGCAGTCTTTTGCGGAATGGCAGAGTGCTTCCAGCACAGGAGGCCCATTGTGTCTGCCAGTCTCTGCTGTCTGAATTAACACTACGCCGAGTGCCTACCCCCCCCCTCACCCCCCTCCTCCCTCTGCGTTCTGCCCGTAACCCGTCTCATTCACCCTTTTTCGCTAATAATCCAATTCCTCTGGAAAGGATCATAGAATCTCGAACCGTGCAGAAGGAAGCCACGTGGCCAATCGAGTCTGCACCGACCCTTTTGACAGAGCGCCCTATCCCCGCAAGCCCACTCCTCCACCCTAATCCCGCGACCCTGCCTAACCTGCACATTTCCGTGCATTCAGGGGCAATTTAGCACGGCCGATCCACCCCTCACCGGCACATCTTTCGGCTGTGGGAGGAAACCGGAGCACCCGGAGGAAACCCACGCAGACACGGGGTGGGGGGGGGGGGGGGGGGGGAGAATGAGCAAACTCCACACAGTCACCCGAGGCCGGTATCGAACTCAGGTCCCCGACGCTGCAGTGCTAACCACTGTGCCGCCAGCCTCGATTGAATCTGCCCGCACCACTGACCCCTCGCTGGGCGAGAAAGTTGAACCAATCACCTGTAATCTGTGCCTCTCTCGTTCTGGAGCCTTCCACATATGGGGAGGGTTTCTCCCCTGTGTCCCCGCCCCCCCCCCCCACCCCCACCCTCGTGATGTTGAACGCCTCGATTCTCTGCCGCCCGCTGTGGTGTATGTGTAACCACTATAATTCACACTGTACATTACTGTGTCCCCGTGGGTCCCACCTGTGAGCCGTTGCGCGGCTCCGCCCACAGGGGGAGATGAGGAGTATGTACAGGGCTCCGCCCTCGGCTCCGCCCCCTTTCAGGAAGTATGAGTGCTGCGGTCCTGCGAGTCCGCCCTCAGTTCAGCACGGTCGCAGGCAGGCTCAGTTGTAAGCCGATTAAAGCCACAGCTTACTCCAACTCGTGTCTCTGAATGAATTGAAGGTCGCATCACCCGCCGGTAGCGGGGGGTCCCGATGGGGCGGGGAATCCGCTGGCGGCCACATCGAGGCTGGCGCCAGCATCCTCCAAGCCCGCATGATTCGCCAGTCCTCTGGGCCGGGATTCACGTCCATTCACATCCAGTTCCCTGCTGGCGGTGGACCCCACGGTGGGCCAAAGGGGTAATTCTCTTAGAGCGTTGCCCCCAAAGTCCACCCCCTGCCCCACCACAGTGTAAACCCAGCCTATCCCACCCCCACCAGAGACCCCCCCCCCATGAGTGAGACTCCCACCAGAGACCCCCTCATGAGTGAGATGCCCACCACAAACGCCCCCTCACATAAGAGAGACCCCTGCCTAGAAGCCCCCATTACAGAGATCAACTGCCTAGAAGCCCCCAATAAGACAGACCCCTGTCCGGGCTCCCGTGGGGGTCTCACTAATGGGTGTGGTCTGTGGTGGGCTTTCTCATTTGAGAAGGAAGGGTTCTGGTGCGAACTCTAATATCTCTGGTGGGGATCTCTGTGATAGCGGTCTCTGGTAGGGATTTGGGGGGGGGGGGTGGATCAGGTAACCCTCATACTGTGAGGGGGAGGGGGGTCACCTAGAACATCTCATGAATCTTTTCTGCACCCTCTCCAAATCTTCCACATTCGCCCGAAGGTATGGCGCCCAGAACTGGAAGCAATCCTCTCGTTGAGTCTGAACCAGTGTTTTACACTAGTTGAAGATAACTTCCTTGCTCTTGTACCCTATAACCCTTCTTAATAATGTCTGGGATGCTGTGTCCTTCATTAACTTCCCTCCCAAATTTAGACGGCGCGCTCCACAACCTCAGGTGTCCCAAAGCACTTCAACAGCCAATGAGGCACGTCTGGAGTGCGGTCACTGTTGCATTGTGGGAAACGCAACAATCAATTTGCGCAAAGCTGGGTCCCTGGTCAGATATTCATCCTTTAGCAATGTTGCTCGAAGGGAAAACCTTGGGCAGGGCTCGTGGGGGGGGGGGGGGGGGGGGGGGGGGGGAGGGGGGAGCTCTCCTGCTCTTGAGAATGCTGCCCGCGAGATCTTTCATCCCTTCTGAGAGGTAACGTGCTCTCGTTCTGCGGTGTGAGATTCTACGAGCCTCTGGAATGGGACTGAAAGCAGCGGGTACATCGACCGGGATGAAGACGGGAAGAAAAGGGTTAAGAAATAAAACTGACATTTTGAACTGAGACACGGCGCGATTGATGGGACCAGCTGGTCGTGGTGAGGCGAGGATGCCTCTTTGTTGCTAGGGCAACGGTGAATCAAAGCTCCTTCGCTGTTGGATTTACTTCGAGTGTTTTACGTGAACGAGGAGAGAGCAAGCTCCATTAGAGCCCCTTGTCAGGTAGACAGAGAGTGCGGCCTTTGACCCAGCCATCCCATTGTTGACGGTACCGTGGCAACGACCTAGGCGGGCTTGCGTCCAAATCCTGTCCCCCCCCCCACAAAACAAACCCCCTCAGAGCACCATTTGATTCATTTTTGCAGGTCTTGGCGAATCCTGGCGAGAGTTTGCCCTGGCTAAATTGACCATCATGCTTTGGGCCCACAGTGAAGCTCAGTTCAGTTGCTTACGTATCTTCGGTCGAGGCGCCTCTCGCACCTCAATGTTCCACGTTGCCGCTGTGGAGCGAGTGGTCACCTGAGAGCGTGATGCCACGGCAACAAAAGAGGTCACGTGACGGGGGACCCGCGGGAGTTACCCCCCGCCTCCCATGCCCCGGGAGCCCGGATAGAGCACAAGTGTTGTACATAGCCGTTGAGCTCAGGACCAAACTACCTCTGTCGGAAACACTTCTTGACGGTGATTCAGGCGACCCGCAACTTGCTACCACCACCCGAACAGACGGCTTTGGAGCGGGAGAAGGCCACTCAGCCCCTGGAGGCTGCCCCACCATTCAATAAGATGAGGGCCGATCTGACTGTAACTCGCACTCACCGGCGATAACCTCCCGCCTCCTTTGCTAATCAGGAATCTACCTGCCGCTGCCTTGAAAATGTCCCCTGCTGCTATAACCCTCACGAGGCCTCTGGGGAAATCCGAATCAATTTCCCTGTGGGACTCATTGAGTAGGAGCATCCGCGCTTGCCTGCCCAGCTTGGGCTGCATAAAAGCCAGCCCAAACTGGGACTGGCACCCTGGTAGTCCCGTCGGGGACTTTAGCTTCTGTGTGTGTGTGTATATGCCGCCATTGAGGACATGATGGAACCATCAATTCACGAGACACGTGTTTTAAGATATGAAGAGTGGCTTTAATCTACTTACTACAGAGCCAGCCTGTTACCCGTTGAACTCTCGATGGACTGCAGGCTGGCCCTGGACACGGTTATTTATACAGCAGTCAAGGGGGAGGAGTCGTGGGCGGAGCCAAGGTGGAGCCCTGTACTCCTGAGCATTCCCAGAGCTACTCCCCCTAGTGGTCGGATAACGCTACTGCGCTTACAATGGTATTGGTAAATACAGTGTGAATTACTACGTTACATTCACCACGGGACATTTCCTCAGACCGTTACTCAACTGTACGGCCTCCTGGGCCTGTTGTGGAAGAAAGTTCCAGAGGCTCCCCCCCCCCCCCCCCCCCCCCGAGAGAAAATATTTCTCCTCATCTCCGCCTTAAAGGGGCCACCCCCCTTATTTTTCAACAGTGAAGCCTTCGTTCTAGATTCTCCCACAAGAGGAAACAGCCTCTCCACAACTAATGAACGCCATTAGTGCGAAATAGCAAGCAATCTCACTCATCATAAAGGGTCTGATTAGTGAAGACGGCACGCCAGAGAAAATCACAGAGATTGGAATCTAATTTGTCAGATCTGAGTCATTTGCAGCTCTCAATTTGCACCACTTGTCTTCTGACTGAGCTTTGATGCCGCGCATTAAGGGGCATTGGCGAGTTAAGCGGGGTTGGGTGGGGGGGGGGGGAAGAGTTACGGGTGGAGGGGAGATTTAAAAAAAAACAAAAAACGTCAAGCACTATCCCTGGGCAACGATTGACAATTTGAGGACGTTGAAGAACGTGAGAGAGCCCTAGGGGTGGGGGAGGTTGGAGTGGGGGGGGGGGGGGGGGGGAACAATGGTCACATTTCCCACCACCCTCGGTTATGTTTAGAACATAGAACATAGAACAGTACAGCACAGAACAGGCCCTTCGGCCCTCGATGTTGTGCCGAGCAATGATCACCCTACTCAAACCCACGTAACCCGTATACCCGTAACCCAACAATCCCCCCATTAACCTTACACTACGGGCAATTTAGCACGGCCAATCCACCTAACCTGCACATCTTTGGACTGTGGGAGGAAACCGGAGCACCCGGAGGAAACCCACGCACACACGGGGAGGACGTGCAGACTCCACACAGACAGTGACCCAGCCGGGAATCGAACCTGGGACCCTGGAGCTGTGAAGCATTGATGCTAACCACCATGCTACCGTGAGGCCCCTTTAGAAGCAAATTAATTGGCTGTGAAACACTTAGAAGCGTTCGGCGGCGATTACAGGAGCGATATCGGCCATTCCTTCACTGTCGCCGAGTGAAAATCCTCGGAACTCTGGCTCGAGCAGCGCAGCGGACTTACCCACCCCTCGAGGGCCTCAGCGGATTCGGGAATGCGGCTCACCCGCCCCCTTGTCAAGGGGCAATTCGGGTTGGGCAATGAATGCTGGGCCTGGCCAACGACGTGCGCATCTTGTCAATGAGTTTGAAAAACTGAGACGTTTTGGGGTACAAATTCGGCCCATCAAAATTATTCTGGGCTCTCTGTAGAACAACGCAGTCTGGCTCTTTCGCTTCCCCCTCTTCCACCATGTCCCTCCACATTTACTTCCCCGGAGAACCCGTCCAATTTCCTTTCAAAATCATTAATCGGCCTCACTTTCATCCCCATTGTAGGCAACGAGTTTCTACATCACCAATCGCTGGGTAAAGTATTATTCTTCAAATCCAGCCCCCCCCCCCCACCCCACCACCCGACCACCCGCCATCTCTTGACAAAAACCTTGTGTCCGAAGGATGTTGCACCATCAGCCAATGGGAAGAGATTATCCTTGACTACCTTATGTAAGCGCGTCGTCCTCCTGGTCCGCCTCGATCAAACCTCCCCTCAATCGCCCTCTGCTCCAAGGAGAACAAGCTCCGTTTCTCCAGCCCTCATCCCCGTAGCTAAAATCCTCTCATCCCTGGAACCATCCCAGTAAAACAGCTCCGCACCCTCTCCGGACCATGGGGAAGACGCAGAGGAGATGGATGGTACCCCAGATGAAAGACTCCAGTTATGTGGCAGCACGGTGGCGCAGTGGTTAGCACTGCTGCCTCATGGCGTCAAGGCCCCAGGTTCGATTCCGGGGCCTTGGGTGACTGTCTGTGTGGAGTCTGCACGTCCTCCCCGTGTCTGCGTGGGTTTCCTCCGGGTGCTCCGGTTTCCTCCCACAGTCCAAAGATGTGCAGGTTAGGTGGATTGGCCATGATAAATTGCCCCTTAGTATCCAAAGATGTGCAGGTTAGGTGGATTGGCCGTGCTAAATTGCCCCTTAGTGTCCAAAGATGTGCAGGTTAGGTGGATTGGCCATGCTAAATTGTCCCTTAGTGTCCAAAGATGTGCAGGTTAGGTGGATTGGCCAGGCTAAATTGCCCCTTAGTGTCCAAAGATGTGCAGGTTAGGTGGATTGGCCGTGCTAAATTGCCCTTTAGTGTCCAAAGATGTGCAGGTTAGGTGGATTGGCCAGGCTAAATTGTCCCTTAGTGTCCAAAGATGTGCAGGTTAGGTGGGGTTACGGGGATAGGGCTGGAGAGTGGGCCGAAGTAGGGTGTTCTTTCAGAGCGCCGGTGCAGGGGCTGGTTTAGCTCACTTAGCTAAATCGTTGGCTTTTAAAGCAGACCAAGCAGGCCAGCAGCACGGTTCGATTCCCGTACCAGCCTCCCCGGACAGGCGCCGGAATGTGGCGACTAGGGGCTTTTCACAGTAACTTCATTGAAGCCTACTCGTGACAATAAGCAATTTTCATTTCATTTTCATTCATTTCATTTCATTTTTCATTTTCATTTTCATTTCATTTCATTTCAGACCCGATGGGCCGAATGGCCTCCTTCCGCACGGTAGGAATTCCGTGGGAGCAGTGTGTGATCTTGAAATCGAAACAGAGCTCGTTTGCAAAGCTGGGCTGGAAACGTCAGCAATTAAGCGATTATGGGTTGGCAGGCTGCTCATTCATTCTGGACGAGTCAAATCAAATTGCAAATGGTGAGGAGGCCAATTGAACTCCGAGTGAATGAAACAATGCCAAGTGAAGAGCACACTTCTGCTTCTTGGTGTTGGGGATTTTTAAAACGTTTTTATTCCTAGTTAGATTTAAAAGAACAATGTATCTCTTTTCAAAGCAGCCAGGGTTGCTTCAAGGCATCGATGATAGAAATGCAACAAGGTTCAGAGGAACGTTGCCCCGCCTTCATTTTCAAATCCCACCATCCCCCTCCCGTCTCTGCGACTCCCTGCAGCCCCACAATCCGCCAAAATCACTGCGCTCTTCCCATTCTGGCCTCTTGCTGCATCTTCAGCTGCCTAAGCAACAGGCTTCTCTCCCTTAAGAACAAAGAAAAAGTACAGCACAGGGACAGGCCCTTCGGCCCTCCTAGCCTGCGCCGACCATGCTGCCCGTCGAACCTAAAATCTTCCACACTTCCGGGGTCCGATGAAGATTGAAAACGCCCCAGCCGTTTTTTATTTCCTCCTCCACCGATCCTGCCAATACTTACGGTGCATTTGCTGGCTCCCCACCTCCCGCCACCAGTGAGCCCACCACGGGGCGCCATCTACAGCATGACCGGAGGGTCCTGGCGCACGAGGGGCTGGAAAGTCACCCCCCCCAGAAAATGTATTTTTGTGGCAATTGGATCGAGGGTCGCTGTTGCTGTCTGAGCAAATGTTTTCTTTTAATCAACTCGCATGGGGGAGTTTGAGCCCAGGTATCCAGGATCTGGGCCGGAAGTCTCCAGCCGTTGGCATTCGTGTTTCCCGCTGGTACGCACCCTCGCCCGTGAGGTTCCCGACGGCACAGGGCGGCTTGGATGGGAAAACCCAGTGACAAGCAGCGGGAAGGGAGCGAATCCCGCTTCCAGAGAATGGCGCGGTGGTCAGAAATACAGGACAAGGGGAAGACTACCTGTCCAGTGACCTGACCATCATCTCCTCCGAAACACGCGCAAACCCTCACCCTTTGACCCCTGCCTTTGGTCACCTGTCCCACTCGCTTCTCAGGGGGCTGGTTGTCAATTGTCTTTCCTGGTGGCTGCTTCTTTGGGGCTGCACACACCTCGTACAGGTGGGAGGGAACCAGAAGGTCTCAGGAGCCAGTGTGTAAAACTCAGGCCTGGCGGAGGCCTCGGCTGAATATTGAAGAGGTGTTCGAAAGTAGGCCCAAAGCGTCGAGGTCGGGAGATACAGAGATGGGTCAACACTGGAGATGCTGTGATTGAGTTGGGGCAGGGGGTCAGGTGGATTCGCATTGTGGTCCAGTGAGAGGTAACGATGGGCCGGGACGCAGGCGCCTGACCACAGAGTCTATTGAATGCATAGACTCCCTACAGTCTAGAAGGAAGCCATTCGGCCCATCAAGTCCACACCGACCCTCTAAAACAGCACCCCACCCACCATCATTCCACCGCCCTACCCCATAACCCTGTGGCCTTATTTCATTTCACGGCTCATCCAATTTTCCTTTTAAATCATCAATTTACCAAATCCTCTCTGTGTGCTGTACCTGTCCCGGGAGTGTTTGATGGGGACAGTGTAGAGGGAGCTTTACTCTGTATCTAACCCCGTGCTGTACCTGTCCTGGGTGTGTTTGATGGGGACAGTGTAGAGGGAGCTTTACTCTGTATCTAGCCCCGTGCTGTACCTGTCCTGGGAGTGTTTGATGGGGACAGTGTAGAGGGAGCTTTACTCTGTATCTAACCCCGTGCTGCACCTGTCCTGGGAGTGTTTGATGGGGACAGTGTAGAGGGAGCTTTACTCTGTATCTAACCCCGTGCTGTACCTGTCCTGGGAGTGTTTGATGGAGACAGTGTAGAGGGAGCTTTACTCTGTATCTAACCCCGTGCTGTACCTGTCCTGGGAGTGTTTGATGGGGACAGTGTAGAGGGAGCATTACTCTGTATCTAACCCCGTGCTGTACCTGTCCTGGGAGTGTTTGATGGGGACAGTGTAGAGGGAGCGTTACTCTGTATCTAACCCCGTGCTGTACCTGTCCTGGGAGTGTTTGATGGGGACAGTGTAGAGGGAGCTTTACTCTGTATCTATCCCCGTGCTGTCCCTGTCCTGGGAGTGTTTGATGGGGACAGTGTAGAGGGAGCTTTACTCTGTATCTAACCCCGTGCTGTACCTGTCCTGGGAGTGTTTGATTGAGGACAGTGTAGAGGGAGCTTTACTCTGTATCTAACCCCGTGCTGTACCTGTCCTGGGAGTGTTTGATGGGGACAGTGGAGAGGGAGCTTTACTCTGTATCTAACCCCGTGCTGTACCTGTCCTGGGAGTGTTCGATGGGGACAGTGTAGAGGGAGCTTTACTCTGTATCTAACCCCGTGCTGTACCTGTCCTGGGAGTGTTTGATGGGGACAGTGTAGAGGGAGCTTTACTCTGTATCTAACCCCGTGTTGTACCTGTCCTGGGAGTGTTTGATGGGGACAGTGTAGAGGGAGCTTTACTCTGTATCTAACCCCGTGCTAAACCTGTCCTGGGAGTGTTTGATGGAGACAGTGGAGAGGGAGCTTTAATCTATATCTAACCCCGTGCTTTACCTGTCCTGGGATTGTTTGATGGGCAGAGTGTAGAGGGAGCTTTACTCTGTATCTAACCCCGTGCTGTACCTCTCCTGGGAGTGTTTGATGGGCAGAGTGTAGAGGGAGCTTTACTCTGTATCTAACCCCGTGCTGTACCTGTCCTGGGAGTATTTGATGGGGACAGTGTAGAGGGAGCTTTACTCTGTATCCAACCCCGTGCTGTACCTGTCCTGGGAGTGTTTGATGGGGACAGTGCAGAGGGAGCTTTACTCTGTATCTAACCCCGTGCTGTACCTGTCCTGGGAGTGTTTGATGGGGACAGTGTAGAGGGAGCTTTACTCTGTATCTAACCCCGTGCTGTACCTGTCCTGGGAGTGTTTGATGGGGACAGTGTAGAGGGAGCTTTACTCTGTATCTAACCCCGTGCTGTACCTGTCCTGGAGTGTTTGATGGGGACAGTGTAGAGGGAGCTTTACTCTGTATCTAACCCCGTGCTGTACCTGTCCTGGGAGTGTTTGATGGGGACAGTGTAGAGGGAGCTTTACTCTGTATCTAACCCCGTGCTGTACCTGCCCTGGGAGTGTTTGATGGGGACAGTGTTGAGGGAGCTTTACTCTGTATCTAACCCCGTGCTGTACCTGTCCTGGGAGTGTTTGATGGGGACAGTGTAGCGGGGAGCTTTACTCTGTATCTAACCCCGTGCTGTACCTGTCCTGGGAGTGTTTGATGGGGATAGTGTAGAGGGAGCTTTACTCTGTATCTAACCCCGTGCTGTACCTGTCCTGGGAGTGTTTGATGGGGATAGTGTAGAGGGAGCTTTACTCTGTATCTAACCCCCGTGCTGTACATGTCCTGGGAGTGCTTGATGGGGACAGTGTAGAGGGAGCTTTACTCTGTATCTAACCCCGTGCTGTCCCTGTCCTGGGAGTGTTTGATGGGGACAGTGTAGAGGGAGCTTTACTCTGTATCTAACCCCATGCTGTACCTGCCCTGGGAGTGTTTGATGGGGACAGTGTAGAGGGAGCTTACTCTGTATCTAACCCGTGCTGTACCTGTCCTGGGAGCGTTTGATGGGGACAGTGTAGAGGGAGCTTTACTCTGTATCTAACCCCGTGCTGTACCTGTCCTGGGAGCGTTTGATGGGGACAGTGTCGAGCGTGCGTACCGTTTCCCATAACTCCCAGTCAGTTCCTCATCCTTTGTAAATATAATTTAGTTTATTTATCAAACACAATGAATAAGAACCGTACAAGTGAAGGAAATTATTGAGAGAAAGGCATTGCTCTGGTCGGCTGTGGTGGCACTCGACGGTTGAGTCACGTTCTGCTCTGTCAGTTGCTGGAAGGGGGCGGGAATTTGCGACGATGTGTTGGCACTCGCCTCCTGCCTGGGTGATCCGGTTGAGATGTCCCGGCTCGGGATGTAAGGCTTCCCGGCCTGTTCCGCCGTGGCCTCCAGCCACTCGATGTAATTTGAAATCAGGGTGTAAACTCCGGGACTGTGCGACTCCCCACATCCGTTGCCCCAGCTCACAATCCCGACCTGGATCCAGGTTTCCGAGTTCATCCCCTGGCACATCAACGGACCCCCGCTGTCTCCCTGGAAAGCAAAGCACGCGTCACTGGGAGTTTGCCTCGCTCGGGAATCTCTCCGTTACATTGTCTGCACGCCCCACTCCTCCCCAACCTTCCGTCACCGTAGATGGGTCCCTGGGATCGCGGAGGGGGAGGGGGACAATGGGGGGGGGGGGTGTTGTCTGATGATGAGGGGATGAGTAAATCCGGCTCATATTCTTTGGGAAAGGGCTTCGGAAATCCGAAGCACAAAGGGACTCAGGAGTTTCGATTCAGGATTCTCTTAAGGTTAATGTGCAGGTTCAGTCGGCAGTTAGGAAGGCAAATGCAATGTTAACATTCATATCGAGAGGACGAGAATACAAGAGCAGGGATGTACTTCTGAGGCTGTATAAGGCTCTGGTCAGACCCCATTTGGAGTATTGTGAGCAGTTTTGGGCCCCGTATCTAAGGAAGGATGGGCCGGCCTTGGAAAGGGAGGTTCACAAGAATGATCCCCGGAATGAAGAGTTTGTCGTATGAGGAACAGTTGAGGACTCTGGGTCTATACTCGTTGGAGTTTAGGAGAATGAAGGACGGAACTTATTGAAACTTACAGGATACTGCGAGGCCTGGATAGAGTGGACGTGGACAGGATGTTTCCACTTGCAGGAAAAACTAGAACCAGAGGACACAGCCTCAGACTGAAGGGACCATCCTTTAAAACAGGGATGAGGAGGAATTTCTTCAGCCAGAGGGTGGTGAATCTGTGGAACTCTTTGCCGCAGAAGGCGGTGGAGGCCAAATCGCTGAGTGTCTTTAAGACAGAGATAGATAGGCTCTTGATTAATAAGGGGATCAGGGGTTATGGGGAGAAGGCAGGAAAATGGGGATGAGAAACATATCAGCCATGATGGAATGGCGGAGCAGACTTGATGGGCCGATTGGCCTAATTCTGCTCCTACGTTTTATGGTCTTATGGGTTTAGAAGAATGGGAGGTGCTATCACTAAAGACACATGATTGTCAAGGGGCTGGACTGAGATGTTTGGCCTGGCAGGGGAAGCGGAAACATGGGAGCGTCGGCCATTTTGGGACTGAGATGAGGAGAGACCTCTTCTCTCAAAGGGTTGGGAATTCTCAACCCCCAGCGTGTTGTGGGAGCTCCATCGTTGTATATAGCTAATGTTGGGATGGACAAGTAGTTGGTGTCTCGGGGAATCAAGGCATACGGGGAATGGGCGAGGAAATCGAATTGACGCCAAAGATCAGCCATGATTGTATTGAACGGCGGAGATGGCTCGACGGGCTGAATGGTCTACTCCTGCCCCCATCTCTTTGCGTTCCTATGTTCCGGAGCTTGTTATGATTCTGGCTCAGAACCCCACATCTTTGGTAAGATTCGTTAAGGGACCAATTGCATTTTGGTCATAACGTAGACAAAGTCTAAGAGGCAAGACACTTCATGGGATCCCTACAGTGCAGAAGGGGGCCATTTGGTCCATCGAGCCTGCACTGACCCTCTGAAAGAGCATCCTGCCCAGGCCCGATCCTCCGCCCTGTCCCCATAATTCTGTCCAAGCTTTGGACATGAAGGGGGCAATTCGGCACGGCCAATCCGCCCTAACCCGCACATCTTTGGACTGTGGGAGGAAACCGGAGCACCCGGAGGAAACCCACGCACACATGGGGAGGACGTGCAGACTCCGCACAGGCAGTAACCCGAGGCCGGGTCCCTGGCGCTGTGAGGTAGCAGTGCTAACCACTGTGCTGCCCCTTCCTAAGGGAATAAAGTTGTGCAATTTGTTGGGGTTTGTACAAAGTAAAATAAACTTTACGATACAGTGTCAGAAAGATTAAACCATTTAAAATATCTATCTTACACGCTAATGTTCATAGTTAATGGGAGGTACATGTGAATTAACAGTCAATCTATGGTTGAACACGCCTTGAATAATAAATAGCAAATACGATCAAGACGGGACCAATGATTTCGCAGCAACTCAACCAAATGTTAGTAAATACTGCGTTGATCAATCTCGTTGAAACTCTGTCTCCCTTGTGAGAGGCTCCAAAATTTTCATTGTCAAAGATTCAGCCTCCAAATTCCTTCAAAACCCACTCAGACACGGACTGCCTCAATGACACCTCCCATGGTTTCAATCCTCTCTCCCGAGACCTTGTTCCCTCGGATTTCCGAGTCTGCGCAGCAGATTCCATTTCCTGCCACATTGTCAGCTCTTCTGTCGCCACCTGGCTTCACTGGGCTGGTACTGCTGTCAGGATTTCACTGAGCCCCGACCTCCCTCAGTCACTCTATGAATAGCTCCCGGGGCTTCTTCTGAGCCCTAACCCTTTCCAGCGCCGATCCATTGATCTGCTGCTACCCTCTCAGCGTCCCGGGATTTTTCCTGAGCCCAGTCTGTGCGCGGAGCTATCAAACGGCCCCCGGGACTTTCTCCGGAGCCCCAACTATACATGGCCAGATGACGGCAACATGTCCGCTGCTAAAGGCAGCGCCTTTTCGTCGTGGTCATTTCTTCTGCGGCAGAACACTCACTCCCCCTGGCAAACACACGGATGCATTGAAACCCTGGAACTTTCCTGAGATCCACCGATCTCCGCGATGATGTATCCTCCCAGGGTTCACCGAGTGTTTTTAAGCAAATTGTAGCTTGAACTGTGAAATAGAAGCATTCTGTGGATCATGGGCCTCGCTGGCCTGGGCCGGCATTTATTGCCCATCTCTGAGGGTATTTAAGAGTCAGTCACATTGACCGTGGGGGTCTGGAGTCTCATGTAGGCCAGACCGGGTAAGGGCGGCAGATTTCCTTCCTGAAAGGACATTAATGAACCAGGTGGGCTTTTACGACAATTGGCAATTGGCCGTGGTGGGATTTGAACCCAGGTCCCCAGATCATTACCCTCGGTCTCGGGATTACTAATCCAGTGACAATACAACGACGCCACTGCCTTTTTAGAACTTCCATTTGCGGGATGTGGTTAGGCCACCCTTTATTGGCCATCCCTAATTGCCCTTCAGGGGGTGGCAGGTGAGCCGCCTTCTTGAGCCGCTGCAGTCCCTGATGTTCCATCAATCTGACACGAGTCGTAGAGAGGATCCAAATATCAGGCTTTAATAAGCTGGACGTGAGCCCGGCGGTGGTCGCACAAGGAAAGGCTGACTGCCACATGGTACGAGCTTTTATACCCCGCTACCATCCCCTCGGCCAATCGGCGGGGAGTCACATGACTAGCCACAGCCAATTGGCAGAGAGGCACATGACTTGCCTGGGCCAATGGGCAGCGGGACTGCTGTACCAATGGCAGCTTGGTTCTAAGGTCATAAGATCTCCCTAGTCATACTACCACTGTCCCCTAGTTGTAGGTACACCCACCGTGCTGTTAGGGAGGGAGTTCCAGGATTTTGACCCCAGCGACAGTGAAGGAACGGCCGATATATTTCCCAGTCAGGGCGGGGAGTGACTGGGAGGGGAACCTCCAGGTGGGTGGGGTTCCCAGGTATCTGCTGCTCTTGTCCTTCTAGATGGTAGAGGCCGTGGGTTTGGAAGGTGCTGCCTGAGGAGCCTTGGTGAGTTGCTGCAGTGCATCTTGTAGACGGTACACACGGCTGCCACTGTGCGTCGGTGGGGGAGGGAGTGAATGTTTGTGGATGGGGTGCCAATCAAGCGGGGCTGCTTTGTCCTGGATTGCAACAAGACATCTTTCCTCCTGGGCTCAAGTCCCCTTGAAGTGAAGGCCACTTCAACACCCCACCATCACCACATCCCCATGCTCGAACGCTGCTCCCACTCACACCATCGCACTCATCCCCCCTCCCCAACCAAAATATAAGCCTCACCTGACAGGCATCTCGTCCCCCTTCCTCGAAGCCGGCGCACAGCATGTTCCTCGTTAGGCCCAAGACCCACTTCCGGCAGCTGTGCCAGTCGATCAGTTCCACCTCGACTTCCTGCAGGATCAAGGGTCGTCTCTCTGAGGGGGAAGGAGCGGACGGGGGCATGAGAGCTTCACTTCAACAACCCGAGTCCAACAACGCGGAAAACGGGAGGGAGCGTGAACAGGATGAGAAGGAGGAGAGGGGATAAAGGGGGGGGAAGAGACAGGGGAAGAAAGAGAAAGGGGCAGAGGCAGAACAAGTGGAGGAAGGTAAAATAGCAAGGTGGGGAGAGCGGGTGAGGGAGAGGGAAAGAGGCTGCAGGAGGGACGGGATGGAGGATAACACAAATGGGATTGAGATGAAACAGAGAGGGGACAAGGAAGAACAAAGAGGAGGTGGGATAAGGGGATGGATACAAACCACTGAACCCCTCGATTAGATTCCAGCCTGTAACTCACTCCCGGGTATCTGTTATTCTATATAAACCACCCTGAACCCCTCGATTAGATTCCAGTCTGTAACTCACTCCCGGGTATCTGTTATTCTATATATAAACCATCCCGAACCCCTCGATTAGATTCCAGTCTGTAACTCACTCCCGGGTATCTGTTATTCTGTATATAAACCACCCTGAACCCCTCGATTAGATTCCAGTCTGTAACTCACTCCCGGGAATCTGTTATTCTATATTAAACCACCACAAACCCCTCGATTAGATTCCAGTCTGTAACTCACTCCCGGGTATCTGTTATTCTATATATAAACCACCCCGAACCCCTCGATTAGATTCCAGTCTGTAACTCACTCCCGGGAATCTGTTATTCTATATATAAACCACCCAGAACCCCTCGATTAGATTCCAGTCTGTAACTCACTCCCGGGTATCTGTTATTCTATATATAAACCACCCCGAACCCCTCGATTAGATTCCAGTCTGTAACTCACTCCCGGGTATCTGTTATTCTATATATAAACCACCCCGAACCCCTCGATTAGATTTCAGTCTGTAACTCACTCCCGGGTATCTGTTATTCTATATATAAACCACTCCGAACCCCTTGATTAGATTCCAGTCTGTAACTCACTCCCGGGTATCTGTTATTCTATATATAAACCACTCCGAACCCCTTGATTAGATTCCAGTCTGTAACTCACTCCCGGGTATCTGTTATTCTATATATAAACCACCCCGAACCTCTCGATTAGATTCCAGTCTGTAACTCACCATGTTGCGTCGTGCCCCAGCCAATGACGAAGCAGGGCGCCCAGGCCTTGATGTAAAAACTATCGCTGAGGGGCAGTAGAACGGGCATTTGGTCACCGCTGAATGTGATCAGAGTCTTCAACTGGAGCATGCTGATGTCGTTATCGAATGTCGAATGGTTGTACTGCCCGTGGTTCTTAATGAAAGCCACCGCAAATCTCTGTGCTTTGTGATGTCCCAGTTCTATTGACCCGGTCTCCACTGAGATTTGTTCAGCTCTGCAAGGAAATTAGTCCATTATTTTCCATCGCTCCCTGCCCCCAGCCCGCTGAACCCCCTACCCTCCCCAGCGCCCACCCCCCACCCCACTCGCCCCCTTCCTATCAACCGTCTGTACAGATGTTCACCAAAGGCAAGTTGATAACAGAGTATATAGAACGTCAAGGGCTTGAGTAAAGATGTTTGAGGTGTGAAATTCTCAATGACATTTTCAAAGGTGGAAATTTAATTAATTGAGAGCGATTTCTGAGGAGGTTAGTTCAGATAAGGGACGGCCAGAAGGGAAAATGGGACCTCAGGAGAAATTTCACCCCATGCAAATGCGCTGTTTTAAGACCTCGTGCCTGAGGAAGAAAGACTTTTTAAACTCTCGACAATCTGTCTGAGGAACAGCTTAGTGAACAGCCAGTTATTCTTGTTGTATGTCAGAAGCAATCCCGAGAGGTATATGTGCCCGGTGTGGTAACTACTACTAGATTCGGCCCACAGTATATAGGATGCTGTCTGGGAGAGGATTCGCTCAAAAGTTAGGGAAATAAAGGGGTTTAGATTTTGGGAACTTTAAAGATACTGTGTGTCGACTTTGAGAGAGAGGGGACTGAGAGACACCAGTCAGTGTACAGATATCTCCCTGAGAGAGAGAGAGGACTGAGGGACACCAGTCTGTGTACAGATATCTCCCTGAGAGAGAGGGGACTGAGAGACACCAGTCAGCGTACAGATATCTCCCTGAGAGAGAGAGGGGCTGAGAGACACCAGTCAGTGTACAGATATCTCCCCGAGAGAGGGGACTGAGAGACACCAGTCAGTGTACAGATATCTCCCTGAGAGAGAGGACTGAGAGACACCAGTCAGTGTACAAATATCTCCCTGAGAGAGAGAGAGGGGACTGAGAGACACCAGTCAGTGTACAGATATCTCCCTGAGAGAGAGGGGACTGAGAGACACCAGTCAGTATACAGATATCTCCCTGAGAGGGGGGACTGAGAGACACCAGTCAGTGTACAGATATCTCCCTGAGAGAGAGGGGACTGAGAGACACCAGTCAGTGTACAGATATCTCCCTGAGAGAGAGAGGGGACTGAGAGACACCAGTCAGCGTACAGATATCTCCCTGAGAGAGAGAGGACTGAGAGACACGTCAGTGGACAGATATCTCCCTGAGAGAGAGGGGACTGAGAGACACCAGTCAGTGTACAGATATCTCCCTGAGAGAGAGAGAGGACTGAGAGACACCAGTCAGTGTACATATATCTCACTGAGAGAGAGAGGGGACTGAGACACACCAGTCAGTGTACAGATATCTCCCTGAGAGAGAGAGGACTGAGAGACACGTCAGTGGACAGATATCTCCCTGAGAGAGAGGGGACTGAGAGACACCAGTCAGTGTACAGATATCTCCCTGAGAGAGAGAGAGGACTGAGAGACACCAGTCAGTGTACAGATATCTGCCTGAGAGAGAGAGAGGACTGAGAGACACCAGTCAGTGTACAGATATCTCCTTGAGAGAGAGAGGGGACTGAGAGACACCAGTCAGTGTACAGATATCACCCTGAGAGAGAGAGGGGACTGAGAGACACCAGTCAGTGCACAGATATCTCCTTGAGAGAGAGCGGGGGACTGAGAGACACCAGTCAGTGTACAGATATCTCCCTGAGAGAGAGAGGGGACTGAGAGACACCAGTCAGTGTACAGATATCTCCCTAAGAGAGAGAGAGGACTGAGAGACACCAGTCAGTGTACATATATCTCCCTGAGAGAGAGAGGGGACTGAGAGACACCAGTCAGTGTACAGATATCTCCCTGAGAGAGAGAGAGGACTGAGAGACACCAGTCAGTGTACATATATCTCCCTGAGAGAGAGGGGGGACTGAGACACACCAGTCAGTGTACAGATATCACCCTGAGAGAGAGAGGGGACTGAGAGACACCAGTCAGTGTACAGATATCTCCTTGAGAGAGAGAGGGGACTGAGAGACACCAGTCAGTGTACAGATATCACCCTGAGAGAGAGAGGGGACTGAGAGACACCAGTCAGTGCACAGATATCTCCTTGAGAGAGAGCGGGGGACTGAGAGACACCAGTCAGTGTACAGATATCTCCCTGAGAGAGAGATGGACTGAGAGACACCAGTCAGTGTACAGATATCTCCCTGAGAGAGAGGGGACTGAGAGACACCAGTCAGTGTACAGATATCTCCCTGAGAGGGGGGACTGAGAGACACCAGTCAGTGTACAGATATCTCCCTGAGAGAGAGGGGACTGAGAGACACCAGTCAGTGTACAGATATCTCCCTGAGAGAGAGAGGGGACTGAGAGACACCAGTCAGCATACAGATATCTCCCTGAGAGAGAGAGGACTGAGAGACACGTCAGTGGACAGATATCTCCCTGAGAGAGAGAGAGGACTGAGAGACACCAGTCAGTGTACATATATCTCCCTGAGAGAGAGAGGGGACTGAGACACACCAGTCAGTGTACAGATATCTCCCTGAGAGAGAGAGGGGACTGAGAGACACCAGTCAGTGTACAGATATCTCTCTGAGAGAGAGGGGACTGAGAGACACCAGTCAGTGTACAGATATCTCCCTGAGAGAGAGAGGGGACTGAGAGACACCAGTCAGTGTACAGATATCTCCCTGAGAGAGAGAGAGAGGGGACTGAGAGACACCAGTCAGTGTACAGATATCTCCCTGAGAGAGAGAGGGGACTGAGAGACACCAGTCAGTGCAGATATCTCCCTGAGAGAGAGAGGGGACTGAGAGACACCAGTCAGTGTACAGATATCTCCCTGAGAGAGAGAGTACTGAGAGACACCAGTCAGTGTACAGGTATCTCCCTGAGAGAGAGAGGGGACTGAGAGACACCAGTCAGTGTACAGATATCTGCTTGAGAGAGAGAGGACTGAGAGACACCAGTCAGTGTACAGATATCTCCTTGAGAGAGAGGGGACTCAGAGACACCAGTCAGTGTACAGATATCACCCTGAGAGAGAGAGGGGACTGAGAGACACCAGTCAGTGCACAGATATCTCCTTGAGAGAGAGCGGGGGACTGAGAGACACCAGTCAGTGTACAGATATCTCCCTGAGAGAGAGAGGGGACTGAGAGACACCAGTCAGTGTACAGATATCTCCCTGAGAGAGAGAGGGGACTGAGAGACACCAGTCAGTGTACAGATATCTCCCTGAGAGAGAGAGAGGACTGAGAGACACCAGTCAGTGTACAGATATCTCCCTGAGAGAGAGAGGGGACTGAGAGACACCAGTCAGTGTACAGATATCTCCCTGAGAGAGAGAGAGGACTGAGAGTGTACAGATATCTCCCTGAGAGAGGGAACAGAGAGACTTATCGGTCTGTGAATATCCCATTGGTTCTCACCCTCCCTGGCACTTACCTGAGTTTATGGGCGCAGTGCGCTGCTGTTAATACCCACCACTGGCTGAGAATGGATCCCCCGCAGAAATGGCGGCCACTCTTATGAAGACTCACCTGCCAGGGCCAATCACCTGGCTTGGTTTCGCTCCCTCCGATGATCTGTGACCCCCGGCGTTTCTGTCGGTACTCCGTTCGACCTCTGTCACCTGCAACCACACAAGGTTCGTTCAATCCGGCCAAAACAACAGCAACAACCTCCCCTTACACAACGCCTTTACTGGAACGAAACGCCCCAAGGGGCCTCAGGGGAGGCATTCGCCGCCACCCTCAGCAGCTGCCACCTCTCTTTCTTGTACCCTTGATGCACGGAGTACCCAGTGCACAGTGCACTGCTGCCTCACGGCGCCCCGGACCCTGGGCCCGATTCCAACCTCGGGTGACCATCGGTGTGGAGTTGGCACCTTCTCCCTGCGTTCATGTACGTTTCCTCCGGGCGCTCCGGTTTCCCGCCTTACTCCAAACAGGCACATGTTAGGTGGGGTCACGAGGGTAGGGTGGAGGATTGGGCCTGTGTAGGGTTCCCTTTTCAGAGGGCCAGCGCAGGCTGGATGGGCCGAGTGGCCTCCTTCTGCATTGTAGAGGTTCTACAGTTGGAAGCATGCCATGTTATTGGTTTGGGGGGGGGCAGTATAAGGGAAAGGGGGCTCACTGGAGTTGGCCTCAGTGCCCTGCAGCTGCTCAGGAAATGTGGGCATCGCTGGAGAAGACCAGAATTAATTGCCCACTCCTACTTGGCCCTTGAACGGAATGGGCTCATTTGGCCATTTGAGGGGGGCAGTCAGGAGTCACAACCTTGCTGCTGTGAGCCTGTGGGGTCATGTAGGCCAGAGCGGGGTAACAACGGCAGATTTCCTTCCCTAAAGGGGACATTAGTGAACCAGATGTGTTTTTTTTTAAAACGACGATCCATGGTAGCTGTCATGGTCGCCGCCACAGCGGCCATCTCACATTCCAGATTTTATGAATCGAATTTTAATTCCACCAGCTGCCGTGGTGGGATTCGAACCCGTCCCCTGACAGGCCCAGGCGGAGGGCCAAACGGCAATAGTGGAAGGACCTGAAATCCAATCTCACCGCCCACCCGCCTCGCCGTGCGTTACCTGCCCAATGTGGGAGGTGGGGGGTGGGGTGGCATCCCAGGCCTGGGCAGGGTGCCCTTTCAGAGGGCCAATGCAGGCTGGATGGGCCGAGTGGCAATCGGCGCATTGCTGTTTGTGGGATCTTGCTGTGCACAGGTTAGGCACCGCACTTTTGAGATCGCGACAGCCACCGCGCCTGACAAGGGCCCCTCGCTGGCTGCAAGAGGTCCCGGGTCTGCGAAACTGTTTTCTCAGCTTGGCGGCCGAGCATGCTCATCGGAGCGAGGGGCCGCTTCCGCGGAGGCGAGGTAGCCTTCCGGCCTCCTCTGCCGCTGGACCGTTGCTTCCCGGCTCTGGGTTGGCTGCTGGACGTTCCCCCCCCTGTTGCTTTACGAAGGGGTGAGGTTGGACCAGTGCTGCTCAGCCAGACGGGTGTCTGGTTCCCTCTGCTGGACAAACGGAGAGTTGCCACTGGGTCTCTCTGCAGGCTTTCCCAGTCTCACACGGCAAAGAAGGCAGCCATCGGCCAATCATAACTGTGCCGCCTCCCTGGTAAAGCTGCCGAATTTTTAAAAAACCCTCACTCAATGCTTTCCCCATAGGCCTGTAAAGTTAGTCCATTCAATCATTTATCCATGTACCGTTTGAAAATTACTGTTAAATCTGCTTCACATTAAGGCAGAGGAACAAGGTGGCATTTAACACACACACACACACATGCACATACATGCACACACACACACATACATGCACACACACATGCATGCATACGCACACACACATGCACGCAAGCAGGCACATGCATGCACACACACAAGTGCACGCATATGTACATACACATGCATACATGCAGACACATGCATGCACGCACACACACATGTATACATATAAACATATACACACACACACATGCATGCACATGCACAGACATCGGCACGCACACACACATACGCACACACATGCATGCACACACATATATGCACACATATGCATGTGCACAGGGACATGAATGCACACCCACTTGCACAAACACGTACCACATTCACACACACATGTGCATACAAATGCACATGTGTCAGCACACACCTGCACACAGGTGCACAAGCATGCACAAGCATACAATCACACATATATACAAACATGCATGCACACATGTGCCAACACACAAGCACGTGCACACATATACACACACATGAATACATGCACATACATGCATGCGCGCACACACAAACGCATATGAACGCACTTGCACGCATTCTCACTCATATTTCCAGTCTCACTTGATCTGGAGTCGCAAAACAATTGAAATTAACTATTAATTCCTAAAAATACCCAAAGTCTTTGGTCTTTGACTGACCAATAACTACAGTTACCAGGTTTGTAAATTTCAACACAATTAATTTTCATTAATAACAATAGCTAGGTAACAACACAGTGGCGCAATGGGTAGCACTGCTTCCTCACAGTGCCGAGAATCCGGGTTCGATCCCGGCCCCGGGTCACTGTCAGTGTGGAGTTTGCACATTCTCCCCGTGCCTGCGTGGGTCTCACCCCCACAACCCAAAGATGTGCGGGGTAGGTGGATTGGCCACGCTAAATTGCCCCTTAATTGGGAAAAAATGAATTGAGTACTCTAAATTTAAAAAAAAATTAAAATAGCTACAATTAAATAGGCAGCAAATACAACTGGTAAGCTATTATCGAATTCCTAAGCCCACACTTTAACTCTCACTGCCTCTCCGCACACACAAGACAGACAAACACAGAGGGGGAAAGAGGGGTGCAAATAAGAATAATACAAAAAATAAATGAAGAAAAGTTGCTGTTTCAGATTGACTTTTTCCAGTTCGAGCCTTAAGTCTGAGCTGTCAGTTGGAGGTTTGTGTTTTCAGTCTGTTATGGTTTTCGCTGGAGAGAGCCGTGTGTCGCCGGGCAGAATACGGTCCCTGGCCAGTCCATCGACCACTAACCAACCAATCACACTGAATCACTCCAATCAGTTGGGTGCCAGAAAGTCTGAGTTCTGCTGTGGAAAAAGCTAACTATCCAGTAGCACAGTGCACTATTTTGCAACTTTTGATTTCTTCACTTCATCTGCTTGACTGAAAGGGACATGTCCATTCAAACTCCGTAACGATAACAGTGACCACAAAGTAAAACAAATGGGAAATAAGGGAATCAAGGGGGAGGGTCCTTACAACACACAGGCACATGGATGCACGCATCAGTTTGGGGCCCCGTATCTAATGAAGGATGTGCTGGGCCTTGGAAAGGGTCCAGAGAAGGTTCACAAGAAAGATCCCTGGAATGAAGAACTTGCCGTTTGAGGAACGGTTGAGGACTCTGGGTCTGTACTCGTTGGAGTTTAGAAGGATGAGGGGCGATCTTATTGAAACTTACAGGATACTGCGAGGCCTGGATAGAGTGGACGTGGAGAGGATGTTTCCACTTGTAGGAAAAACTAGAAGCAGAGGACACAATCTCAGACTGAAGGGACGATCCTGTAAAACAGAGACGAGGAGGAATTTCTTCAGCCAGAGGGTGGTGAATCTGTGGAACTCTGCCGCAGAAGGCAGTGGAGACCAAATTACTGAGAGTCTTTAAGGCCGAGATAGATAGGTTCTTGATTAATAAGGGGATCAGGGGTTATGGGGAGAAGGCAGCAGAATGGGGATGAGAAAAATATCAGGTATGATTGAATGGCGGCAGACTCGATGGGCCGAGTGGCCTAATTCTGCTCCTATGTCTTATTGTCTTATGGACTTATCACGTGCATAAACACATATGCGCGCACATGCAAGTACACATGTACAAACACATGCAAACACACATGCACACAAACACATGTTCATGCACACACATGAACACAAGCACACAAACACACCCATGCATAAACACACATGCACACTCGCACGTGTACATGCACACACACATGTGCACACGCATGCATACACACACATGCACAATCACACACATGTGCACACCCACACGCATGCACGCACAAGCACTCACAGTGTGCACAAATATTCACACACGCACAGAGAGGCACACATACATGCAGACACGTACATGCACTCAGGCATTCACACACACACACACGCATGCAGGAACACTCATGCACAGAAACACACACGTGCACAGACGAACGTGCTCACACACAGTCAAAGAATTTCCACTTGTCTACTTGCACCACTCTTTAAGCCAGAGGGCCTGTGGAGAGGAAACAATGTGCAAACTTCAGCTGCAGGTCAGACTCTGCCTCAGTGTGGACATAAGAGGCTGGTTTAGCTCACAAGGCTAAATCACTGGCTTTTAAAGCAGACCAAGCAGGCCAGCAGCACGGTTCGATTCCCGTACCAGCCTCCCCGAACAGGCGCCGGAATGTGGCGACTAGGGGCTTTTCACAGTAACTTCATTGAAGCCTACTCGTGACAATAAGCCATTTTCATTTTCATTTTCATTTCATTTTCTTTACAAATTCCGGAGTGAGAGGCGGTTTGATGTCTCTCCTGCCAGATGGAGCCCCCCCCCCCCCCAGCTTCCTCAGTCGCTGCGGAGCCCCTTCTAAGGAGTAGAGTAAAGGGTGGGCGGAGTCATGAATAATCGAGGAGCGGTTTTCCTTTTAACACTCCCGCAGGAGAAGCTTCAATAATTAACGACGCCTGCCAGCCCTCAGCGTTGGAACCTGGCCTCCTCGCTTCCTTCAAAGGGCACCGAGCGAGAGAGTCAGCGGGGGTGGCACAGGCTCACACGGACAAACCAAGGCAGCGGGAGGGCAGCGGCGGGGGGGGGGGGGCAATCGTAGAGAGGACGGCTGCTGCAATTAAAGATTTCTCACGTCAGGGGCGATGGGTCCTTCCCAGGGGAACCCACGGCATCGCCCGAGAGAAATTCTTAGTCACGGAGGGATACGGGGCTTGGGGGGGTGTGGGGAGGTGGGGGGGGGGGGGGGGGGCACAAATTAAAGCCAGATCTCCCAGGAGTGAAATCTAGGATGGGATTTACAGCCCTCCCCCCACCCCGCCCAACCCCCGCTTCGCAACCCACTCCTCCACCATGGCTTGTTTTCCTTTGGCCGGCTGTGCGATCATCCAGTCTCGTCGACCACTACAGGGTTTCACGTGTCCCAGACCCATTGCCGCTGCGGTGTGGGGGTGGAGGGTTTCGGGGGGGGGGGGTGGCATCGTGGGTTATGTCGCCGAATTAGTAAACCAGAGGCCCCCAGGCTAATGCTCTGGGTTGGGGAAGGGCGACACGGGTTCAAATCAATCGACATCGGGATCTTCCTGTGCCGCCGCCGTCAATGGGGCTATCCCGTTGTTCGCTCCCTCCGCTGTCGGCCGGTCCGGAAGACGCCACGGCGGGAATGGCCGGAAAATCCCTTCAAGGGAATGGAAAAGTCGGTCACGGCGACCATGACAACTACCATGGATTGTGTCAACCTGCCGCCCTCCCCCGGGGTTTGACCTACATGTGACTCCAGACCCACCCCCCCCCACCCTCCCCCACAGCGAATGTGGTTGACTCTTAACTGCCCCGCTGAAATGGGCGAGCAAGCCCACTCGGTTCTAGGGCATTTAGGGATGGGCAAGAAATGCTCGGCGATGCCCATCCCAAAAAAAAAAAGAAAAATGAAACTTTGACACACGAAAGAAGTTTGGAACTCTCTTCCGCAAATTGCAATTGGCACCGAGTCAATTATTCATTTATAAATGTAAGATGTGGGACAAAGGTGGCTATGTGGGGGCTAGGTCGCAGATCAGCCACATTGAAAAGTGGAACAAAGTTGAGGGGCTGAATGGCCTCCCCCGTTCCTATATCCATGTGCGCGTTTCCGTCTCACATCTGCGTGCATATCCATGGGTAAACATCCCGACACACCTGCATGTCCGTCAGTCCATTGTTGTATAATCAGGTTTGGATTAATCTACAGCTCGAGGGAGGAATGTTGGCCGGGACTATGCCCCCATCCTCGTCCCCTTTCTTTTAAGTTAATTCGCGGACTGGAGGAAGAACAAAAGAGGTGGCTTGTGACGAGGCGGAGAGCAGGCAAAATCTGGGGGATGGATTTTATGTGTTCCCCGTCTGGGCGCGTTCTTGGTCACGGCCTCCTGCGCAACCCAACCCTAACCCCGTACGGGATGTACGGGATGGTACGGGACCAGGGGTGGGCTGGCAAGGTGGATACAGAACTGGCTCGGTCATAGAAGGCAGAGAGTAGCAATGGAAGGGTGCTTTTCTAATTGGAGGGCTGTGACTAGTGGTGTTCCGCAGGGATCAGTGCTGGGACCTTTGCTGCTCGTAGTATATATAAATGATTTGGGGGAAAATGTAACTGGTCTGATTAGTAAGTTAGCGGACGACACAAATGGTGGAATTGCGGATAGCGATGAGGACTGTCAGAGGATACAGCAGGATTTAGATCGTTTGGAGACTTGGGCGGAGAGATGGCAGATGGAGTTTAATCCGGACAAATGTGAGGTGATGCATTTTGGAAGGTCTAATACAGGTGGGGAATATACAGTGAATGGTAGAACCCTCAAGAGTATTGAAAGTCAGAGAGATCTAGGTGCACAGGTCCACAGATCACTGAAGGGGGCAGCACAGGTGGAGAAGGTAGTCAAGAAGGCATACGGCATGCTTGCCTTCATTGGCCGGGGCATTGAGTATAAGAATTGGCAAGTCATGTTGCAGCTGTATGGAACCTTAGTTAGGCCACAGTTGGAGTATAGTGTTCAATTCTGGTCGCCACACTACCAGAAGGATGTGGAGGCTTTAGAGAGGGTGCAGAAGAGATTTACCAGGATGTTGCCTGGTATGGAGGGCATTAGCTATGAGGAGCAGTTGAATAAACTCGGTTTGTTCTCACTGGAACGACGGAGGTTGAGGGGCGACCTGATAGAGGTCTACAAAATTATGAGGGGCAGAGACAGAATGGATAGTCAGAGGCTCTTCCCCAGGGTAGAGGGATCAATTACTAGGGGCCATAGGTTTAAGGTGCGAGGGGCAAGGTTTAGAGGAGATGGACGAGGCAAGTTTGTTTACACAGAGGGTAGTGGGTGCCTGGAACTCGCTGCCGGAGGAGGTGGTGGAAGCAGGGACAATAGTGACATTTAAGGGGCATCTTGACAAATACATGAATAGGATGGGAATAGAGGGATACGGACCCCGGAAGTGTAGAGGATTTTAGTTTAGACGGGCAACATGGTCGGCACAGGCTTGGAGGGCCGAAGGGCCTGTTCCTGTGCTGTACTTTTCTTTGTTCTTTGTTCTTTGTTCTTTGTATAAGTCCAAACATGCTCCACTGGCATCAGCCCGTATGTTTCTGCGTATGTGCGTACCAAGACATTCAAGAAACTATTTAACATTAAACAGTTCCAGTTCATACTCAAAAGGTGCAAGATCTCAACAGGTAAACAAAATATAGCCATGGACGACTGAAGTAGGGGAACAACATAAATCTGGAACCAGAAACCTGACCAAAACATGAACTGGACCCAGCCACATTAATACTGCGGCTACCAGGGCAGGTCAGTGGCTGGGAATCCTTCGGAGAGTAACTCACCTCCTGACCCCCCCCCCCCCAAACCCTGCCCACCATCTACAAGGCACAAGTCAGGAGTGTGATGGGAGACTCTCCACTTGCCAACAACACTCAAGAAGCTCGACACCATCCAGGACAAAGCAGCCCCGCTTGATTGGCTCCCCTTCCACAAACATTCACTCCCTCCCCCACCGACGCACAGTGGCAGCCGTGTGTACCGTCTACAAGATGCACTGCAGCAACTCACCAAGGCTCCTTAGGCAGCACCTTCCAAACCCACGGCCTCTACCATCTAGAAGGACAAGGGCAGCAGATACCTGGGAACCCCCCCCACCTGGAGGTTCCCCTCCCAGTCACTCACCGTCCCGACTGGGAAATATATCGGCCGTTCCTTCACTGTCGCTGGGGTCAAAATCCTGGAACTCCCTCCCTAACAGCACAGTGGGTGTAGAAGTCCAAGGCACCCCACTACGTTCTAAGGGAATTCGAGATGGGAAATAAATGCTGGTCTAGCCGCCGACGTTCCCATCCACAAAAGGATAAGAACAGAAGGGGAGAGGCCGGCCCGATGATTGGTGGACCCCGATCGCAGACCAGACCCCTTCGGAGGCCCTCCGCCCCTGGTGAAGGATCGCTTTTCCATGCCCCACAGGCTGCCGCCCCGGCCCTTCGCGCCCGGTGGCGACCAGGGGTGAATGGCGCCGATGGGATTCTGTGGTATCCGCGCAGCCACTCGCCCCATCCGGGCCGGAGAAAATTAAAACAGTCTATTTTATAATCTAATATTAAGAATTAATATGAGGTAAATACGAATTAGCAGGCAAAGTATGGTCGAACGCACCACACTGCGCATTAAATGACAGAGGCGACCAGGAGAGATCCCACGGATTTCTCAGCAACCTGCCCAGACGTCAGTGACCAGTGTTAGTCACAAAGTTTTGTTAAAACTCTTATGAGGGATTCATCTCTTCAGTTTTGAAGATGTGTTCTGGAATTCTCAAATTTTAGAACATAGACCATCTCAGCTCTCAATCCACATTAAATACCAGTGGCGCAGAAGTGTACTTGCTTTCCAGAGGTATTCTTTGGGAAAGAGATCTCGTGGCACTGCTTTACGTAACAGATCTGCCTCCCGTCTGAACCACTGCAAAAACTCTGGCTGGATGTCTTCCAAAGCTGTTTTCAACTGGCTTGTTTGAGCTCTGCCTTTGTCCTCAGACAAGTCTGCACTGCTTTGAATACCGTTAATCTCTTTGAACCAATTTACAAGTGAGAGCAGGACTGTTTCACTGTGCGCGACCTTCAGCCAGGTCAGAACTGAAGGCGAAAATGCTTGCTCAAAATGCCAGAGGCCTTAGCTCCGCCCACCAACGACCTCATCTCACTAAGGTGAAATCGAATGAACTCCCCAGGGACTACCCTTAATCCAAACAAAATGGCAGTAGCCCAAGTGGGTTAATTACACCTCAGGTCCTAAAGCCTTTGTTGTCCTTCAATTCAAAGTCAATTTAACAACGTGACTGCAACAGTCAAACACACTCTAACCGCAGGCTTTTAATCCTTACTGCACCAAATAATCCAATACATCTGAAATTCTTGCATTCATCCTGGTAGGTGTATATCTAATTGAGGTATACAATATACACAGGGCTAGATTCTCAGGGTTCCCAGCCGCGTGTTTCGTGACGGCGCGCCATTGGGCGGCGGTGGGATTCTGTACTCCTGCCTCTTGCCAATGGGATTTCCCATTGAAGCCGTCCCACAGAGCCGGGAACCCCGTGGGTGGGGGTGCGCTGCCGACGGGGAACAGGGAACCCCAAGGGCCGGAGATCCCCGGCCAAGCTGACAAAGGGTATTGACCGGGTAGACGCAGAGCGGATGGTTCCGCTTGTGGGGCAATCTGGAGCGAAAGGTCACAGTTTTGGGATAAGGGGGAGCAAATGTAAAACAGAGATGAGGAGATAGTTCTCTCAAAGGGTCGTGAATCAGTGGAATCCGCTAACCCAGGTGCATGCTGGGACAGTGAGTAAATTTAAGGAGAGATTTTAAATTAGTAATGGGTTTAAAGGGTTATGGAGAACATAGAACATACAGTGCAGAAGGAGGCCATTCGGCCCATCGAGTCTGCACCGACCCACTTACGCCCTCACTTCCACCCTTTCCCCGTAACCCAATAACCCCTCCGAACCATTTTGGACACTAAGGGCAATTAATCACGGCCAATCCACCCTAACCTGCTCGTCTTTGGACTGTGGGAGGAAACCGGAGCACCCGGAAGAAACCCACGGGGAGAACGTGCAGACTCCGCACAGACACTGACCCAAGCCGGGAATTGAACCTGGGACCCTGGAGCTGTGAAGCCACAGTGCTATCCACTGTGCTACCGTGCTGCCCAACGGCAGAGAGGAGATCAGCCATTGAACGGAGGACAGTGCTCGAAGGGCGGAATGGCCTTCTCCTGCTCCTGGTTCTTATGTTCTTCAGTGAGTATGTGTCTCTCCCTCTTGTATATCATGCGTGTCTATGTGTGTTCACGTGTATGTTTGTCTCTGTGTCTCTCCATTACTGTGCGTCTCTCACTCTGTGTGTGCATGTGATCATAGAATCCCTACAGTGCAGAAGAAGGCCATTCAGCCCATCAAGTCAGCACCAACCGTCTGAAAGAGCACCCGACGTAGACTCACTCCCCCACCCTACCCCCGTAATCCCACCTAACCTGGACATTGTGGGACAATTTAGCACGGCCAACCTTGGCCAATCCACCCAATGTGCCTCTCCCTCTCGTATAGCATGCGTGTCTATGTGTGTTCACGTGTATCTTTGTCTCTGTGTCTCTCCATTTCTGTGTGTCTGTGTGTGGCCATAGAATCCCGACAGTGCAGAAGGAGGCCATTTGGCCCATCGAGTCAGCACCGGCTTCTGGAAAGAGCACCCCACTTTAGCCCACACCTTGATGGAACCATCAATTCACCAGACACGTGTTTCCGACATGAATCTAGGCTTTAATCGACTTACTACAGAGCCAGCCTGTTACCCGTTGATGAACTCTCAGTGAACTGCAGGCTGACTCTGGACAAGGGTATTTATACAGCAGCACTAGGGGAAGGAGTTGTGGGTGGAGCCACGGGTGGAGCCCTGTACAAGCTCCTGAGCATTCCCAGAGCTACTCCCCCTAGTGGTCGGATAACGCTACTGCACTTACAAAGACATAGTGTGAATTATCATATTACATTCACCGCACACCCCCACCCTCTCCCCGTAACCCCAGCACACAGTTTGGACACTAAGGGACAATTTAGCATCTTTGGACATTGAGGGGCAATTTTAGCGTGGTCAATCTACCCTAACTTGCACATCTTTGGACTGTGTGGGAGGAAACCGGAGCACCCGGAGGAAACCCACGCGCACACGGGGGGGGGGAGGACGTGCAGACTCCGCACAGACAGTGACCCGAGGTGGGAATTGAACCCGGGTCCCTACTGCTGTGAGGCAGCGGCGCTAACCCACTGTGCCACCCTGCCGCCCATTTCTATGCCCGTTTCTATAATACCCACTTAGTCAGGACCTCTCACCTGCGGGACAGCGCTCGATGCACAGTAGTATTAACAGGATGTAGACCGGGAACATCCCTACGCAGATTAACGTCCTTTGAGGAGCAGCATTGTCACTTTGCAGAGGGAGAACTAGGCACCTGTGGACCAAAACAGGGGAAGGTACCACAAGGCGAAGAGGGTCGCCCATGTCTGGGCTGGCACATCGCATTTGCAGGGGCCTATCCCCTCTGAGAGTATGTCACTGTGATACCACCTCCCATACCGCAGTCCAGCCTCCCTATCACTGCCCACATCACAATCACTGTCTAACCAACCAGTGGGCAGAGAACACTGAATAACCACATCTGATAGGTCAACGACAACCTTGTCCATCATAATAGACTGCGTCAGAACAGCCAATGGCTGTTTAGAATATTAGATCTACACTGTAGACACCCCATTGGTTCCTGCAATGGGCGAAGGGGATGGGGGAAGGTGACGTCATGACACAAAGAAAGTTGCCCAATGGGACTGCATCTGGCTCATACGATTGAAAGGCGAACATCTCGTTTCCTTGTTTTAACATTTTTCCGAAACTCTGCTCCAGAAATTGCTGATGTTACTGGGGTACACTGTCTCTCACTGGGGTACACTGTCTCTCACTGGGGTACACTGTCTCTCACTGGGGTACACTGACTCTCACTGGGGTACACTGTCTCTCACTGGGGTACACTGTCTCTCACTGGGGTACACTGACTCTCACTGGGGTTCACTGACTCTCACTGGGATACACTGACTCTCACTGGGGTACACTGTCTCTCACTGGGGTACACTGTCTCTCACTGGGGTACGCTGTCTCTCTCGGGGGCACACTGTCTCTCACTGGGGTACGCTGTCTCTCTCGGGGGCACACCGTCTCTCACTGGGGTTCACTGTCTCTCACTGGGGTACACTGTCTCTCACTGGGGTACACTGTCTCTCACTGGGGTACACTGTCTCTCACTGGGGTACACTGTCTCTCACTGGGGTTCACTGTCTCTCACTGGGGTACACTGACTCTCACTGGGGTACACTGACTCTCACTGGGGTACACTGACCCTCACTGGGGTACACTGTCTCTCTCGGGGGCACACTGTCTCTCACTGGGGTACACTGTCTCTCACTGGGGTTCACTGTCTCTCACTGGGGTTCACTGTCTCTCACTGGGGTACACTGTCTCTCTCGGGGGCACACTGTCTCTCACTGGGGTACACTGTCTCTCACTGGGGTACACTGTCTCTCTCGGGGGCACACTGTCTCTCACTGGGGTACACTGTCTCTCACTGGGGTACACTGTCCCTCTCGGGGGCACACTGTCTCTCACTGGGGTACACTGTCTCTCACTGGGGCTCACTGTCTCTCACTGGGGTTCACTGGCTCTCACTGGGGTACACTGACTCTCACTGGGGTACACTGTCTCTCACTGGGGTACACTGACTCTCTCGGGGGCACACTGTCTCTCACTGGGGTACACTGTCTCTCACTGGGGTACACTGTCTCTCACTGGGGTTCACTGTCTCTCACTGGGGTACACTGTCTCTCACTGGAGTACACTGTCTCTCACTGGGGCACACTGTCTCTCACTGGGGTACACTGACTCTCACTGGGGTACACTGTCTCTCACTGGGGTACACTGACTCTCACTGGGGTACACTGTCTCTCACTGGGGTACACTGTCTCTCACTGGGGTACACTGTCTCTCACTGGGGTACACTGTCTCTCACTGGGGTACACTGACTCTCACTGGGGTACGCTGTCTCTCACTGGGGTTCACTGTCTCTCACTGGGGTACACTGTCTCTCACTGGGGTACGCTGTCTCTCACTGGGGTACACTGTCTCTCACTGGGGTACACTGTCTCTCACTGGGGTACACTGTCTCCCATTAGGGTACACTGTCTCTCACTGGGGTACACTGCCTCTCACTGGGGTACACTGACTCTCACTGGGGTACACTGTCTCTCACTGGGGTTAACTGTCTCTCACTGGGGTTCACTGACTCTCACTGGGGTACACTGTCTCCCACTGGGGTACACTGACTCTCACTGGGGTACACTGCCTCTCACTGGGGTACACTGTCTCTCACCGGGGTACACTGTCTCTCACTGGGGTACACTGACTCTCACTGGGGTACACTGTCTCTCACTGGGGTACACTGACTCTCACTGGGGTACACTGTCTCTCACTGGGGTACGCAGCCTCTCACTGGGGTTCACTGTCTCTCACTGGGGTACACTGTCTCTCACTGGGGTACACTGACTCTCACTGGGGTACGCTGTCTCTCACTGGGGTACACTGACTCTCACTGGGGTACACTGACTCTCACTGGGGTACAATGACTCTCACTGGGGTACACTGTCTCTCACTGGGGTACACTGTCTCTCACTGGGGCACACTGTCTCTCACTGGGGTACACTGACTCTCACTGGGGCACACTGTCTCTCACTGGGGTACACTGTCTCTCACTGGGGTACACTGTCTCTCACTGGGGTACACTGTCTCTCACTGGGGCACACTGACTCTCACTGGGGTACACTGACTCTCACTGGGGTACACTGTCTCTCACTGGGGTTCACTGTCTCTCACTGGGGTACACTGTCTCTCACTGGGGTACACTGACTCTCACTGGGGTACGCTGTCTCTCACTGGGGTACACTGTCCCTCTCGGGGGCACACTGTCTCTCACTGGGGTACACTGTCTCTCACTGGGGTACACTGTCTCTCACTGGGGCACACTGTCTCTCACTGGGGTACACTGACTCTCACTGGGGTACACTGTCTCTCACTGGGGTACACTGTCTCTCACTGGGGTACACTGTCTCTCACTGGGGTACACTGTCTCTCACTGGGGTACACTGACTCTCACTGGGGTACGCTGTCTCTCACTGGGGTTCACTGTCTCTCACTGGGGTACACTGACTCTCACTGGGGTTCACTGTCTCTCACTGGGGTACACTGTCTCTCACTGGGGTACACTGACTCTCACTGGGGTACACTGACTCTCACTGGGGTACACTGACTCTCACTGGGGTACACTGACTCTCACTGGGGTACACTGACTCTCACTGGGGTACGCAGCCTCTCACTGCGGTACACTGTCTCTCACTGGGGTACACTGACTCTCACTGGGGTTCACTGTCTCTCACTGGGGTACACTGTCTCTCACTGGGGTACACTGACTCTCACTGGGGTTCACTGACTCTCACTGGGGTACACTGACTCTCACTGGGGTTCACTGTCTCTCACTGGGGTACACTGACTCTCACTGGGGTTCACTGTCTCTCACTGGGGTACGCTGTCTCTCACTGGGGTACACTGTCTCTCACTGGGGTACACTGTCTCTCACTGGGGTACACTGTCTCCCATTAGGGTACACTGTCTCTCACTGGGGTACACTGTCTCTCACTGGGGTACACTGTCTCTCACTGGGGTACACTGTCTCTCACTGGGGTTCACTGTCTCTCACTGGGGTACACTGACTCTCACTGGGGTACACTGTCTCTCACTGGGGTACACTGTCTCTCACTGGGGTACACTGACTCTCACTGGGGTACACTGTCTCTCACTGGGGTACACTGTCTCTCGCTGGGGTACAGTGTCTCTCACTGGGGTACACTGTCTCTCACTGGGGTACACTGACTCTCACTGAGGTACACTGTCTCTCACTGGGGTACACTGTCTCTCACTGGGGTACACTGTCTCTCACTGGGGTATACTGACTCTCACTGGGGTACACTGACTCTCACTGGGGTACACGTCTCTCATTGTGGTACACCGACTCTCACTGGGGTTCACTGTCTCTCACTGGGGTACACTGTCTCTCACTGGGGTACAGTGTCTCTCACTGGGGTGCACTGTGGCTCACTGGGGTACACTGTCTCTCACTGGGGTTCACTGCCTCTCACTGGGATACACTGACTCTCACTGGGGTTCACTGTCTCTCACTGGGGTACGCAGCATCTCACTGGGGTACACTGTCTCTCACTGGGGTACACTGTCTCTCACTGGGGTACGCAGCCTCTCACTGGGGTACACTGACTCTCACTGGGGTACACTGACTCTCACTGGGGTACACTGACTCTCACTGGGGTACACTGTCTCTCACTTGGGTACACTGTCTCTCACTGGGGTACACTGTCTCTCACTGGGGTTCACTGTCTCTCACTGGGGTACACTGTCTCTCACTGGGGTTCACTGTCTCTCACTGCGGTACACCGACTCTCACTGGGGTACACTGTCTCTCACTGGGGTACACTGACTCTCACTGGGGTACGCAGCCTCTCACTGCGGTACACCGACTCTCACTGTGGTACACTGACTCTCACTGGGGTACACTGTCTCTCACTGGGGTACACTGACTCTCACTGGGGTACACTGACTCTCACTGAGGTTCACTGTCTCTCACTGGGGTACACTGTCTCTCACTGGGGTACACTGTCTCTCACTGGGGTACACTGTCTCTCACTGGGGTACACTGTCTCTCACTGGGGTACACTGTCTCTCACTGGGGTACACTGTCTCTCACTGGGGTACACTGTCTCTCACTGGGGTACACTGTCTCTCACTGGGGTACACTGACTCTCACTGAGGTACACTGTCTCTCACTGGGGTACACTGTCTCTCACTGGGGTACACTGTCTCTCACTGGGGTATACTGACTCTCACTGGGGTTCACTGACTCTCACTTGGGTACACTGTCTCTCACTGGGGTACACTGTCTCTCACTGGGGTACGCTGTCTCTCACTGGTGTACACTGTCTCTCACTGGGGTATGCAGCCTCTCATTGGGGTACGCAGCCTCTCACTGGGGTACACTGACCCTCACTGGGGTACGCAGCCTCTCACTGGGGTACACTGTCTCTCACTGGGGTACACTGTCTCTCACTGGGGCACACTGACTCTCACTGGGGCACACTGACTCTCACTGGGGTACACTGACTCTCACTGGGGTACACTGTCTCTCACTGGGGTACACTGACTCTCACTGGGGTACACTGTCTCTCACTGGGGTACACTGTCTCTCACTGGGGTACACTGTCTCTCACTGGGGTACACTGTCTCTCACTGGGGTACACTGACTCTCACTGGGGTACACTGTCTCTCACTGGGGTACACTGTCTCTCACTGGGGTACACTGTCTCTCACTGGGGTACACTGTCTCTCGCTGGGGTTCACTGTCTCTCACTGGGGTACACCGCCTCTCACTGGGGTACACGTCTCTCATTGTTGTACACCGACTCTCACTGGGGTTCACTGTCTCTCACTGGGGTACACTGTCTCTCACTGGGGTACAGTGTCTCTCACTGGGGTGCACTGTGGCTCACTGGGGTACACTGTCTCTCACTGGTATACACTGACTCTCACTGGGGTACACTGTCTCTCACTGGGGTTCACTGCCTCTCACTGGGATACACTGACTCTCACTGGGGTTCACTGTCTCTCACTGGGGTACGCAGCATCTCACTGGGGTACACTGACTCTCACTGGGGTTCACTGTCTCTCACCGGGGTACACTGTCTCTCACTGGGGTACACTGTCTCTCACTGGGGTACACTGACTCTCACTGGGGTACACTGTCTCTCACTGGGGTACACTGTCTCTCACTGGGGTACGCAGCCTCTCACTGGGGTACACTGACTCTCACTGGGGTACACTGACTCTCACTGGGGTACACTGACTCTCACTGGGGTACACTGTCTCTCACTTGGGTACACTGTCTCTCACTGGGGTACACTGTCTCTCACTGGGGTTCACTGTCTCTCACTGCGGTACACCGACTCTCACTGGGGTACACTGTCTCTCACTGGGGTACACTGACTCTCACTGGGGTACGCAGCCTCTCACTGCGGTACACCGACTCTCACTGTGGTACACTGACTCTCACTGGGGTACACTGTCTCTCACTGGGGTACACTGACTCTCACTGGGGTACACTGACTCTCACTGAGGTTCACTGTCTCTCACTGGGGTACACTGTCTCTCACTGGGGTTCACTGTCTCTCACTGGGGTACACTGTCTCTCACTGGGGTACACTGTCTCTCACTGGGGTACACTGTCTCTCACTGGGGTACACTGTCTCTCACTGGGGTACACTGTCTCTCACTGGGGTACACTGTCTCTCACTGGGGTACACTGACTCTCACTGAGGTACACTGTCTCTCACTGGGGTACACTGTCTCTCACTGGGGTATACTGACTCTCACTGGGGTACACTGACTCTCACTGGGGTACACGTCTCTCATTGTGGTACACCGACTCTCACTGGGGTTCACTGTCTCTCACTGGGGTACGCAGCCTCTCACTGGGGTACACTGTCTCTCACTGGGGTACACTGACTCTCACTGGGGTACACTGTCTCTCACTGGGGTACACTGTCTCTCACTGGGGTACAGTGTCTCTCACTGGGGTGCACTGTGGCTCACTGGGGTACACTGACTCTCACTGGGGTACACTGTCTCTCACTGGGGTACACTGACTCTCACTGGGGTACACTGTCTCTCACTGGGGTACACTGACTCTCACTGGGGTACACTGTCTCTCACTGGGATACACTGACTCTCACTGGGGTACACTGACTCTCACTGGGGTTCACTGCCTCTCACTGGGATACACTGACTCTCACTGGGGTTCACTGTCTCTCACTGGGGTACGCAGCATCTCACTGGGGTACACTGTCTCTCACTGGGGTACACTGTCTCTCACTGGGGTACACTGTCTCTCACTGGGGTACACTGACTCTCACTGGGGTACACTGTCTCTCACTGGGGTACACTGTCTCTCACTGGGGTACACTGTCTCTCACTGGGGTACACTGTCTCTCACTGGGGTACACTGTCTCTCACTGGGGTACACTGACTCTCACTGGGGTACACTGTCTCTCACTGGGGTACACTGTCTCTCACTGGGGTACACTGTCTCTCACTGGGGTACACTGTCTCTCACTGGGGTACACTGACTCTCACTGGGGTACACTGTCTCTCACTGGGGTTCACTGTCCCTCACTGGGGTACACTGTCTCTCACTGGGGTACACTGACTCTCACTGGGGTACGCTGTCTCTCACGGGGTACACTGTCTCTCACTGGGGTACACTGTCTCTCACTGGGGTACACTGACTCTCACTGGGGTACACTGTCTCTCACTGGGGTACACTGTCTCTCACTGGGGTACACTGTCTCTCACTGGGGTACACTGTCTCTCACTGAGGTACACTGTCTCTCACTGGGGTACACTGTCTCTCACTGGGGTACACTGTCTCTCACTGGGGTACGCAGCCTCTCACTGGGGTACACTGTCTCTCACTGGGGTACACTGTCTCTCACTGGGGTACACTGTCTCTCACTGGGGTACACTGTCTCTCAATGGGGTACCATGTCTCTCACTGGGGTTCACTGCCTCTCACTGGGGTACACTGTCTCTCACTGGGGTACCCTGTCTCTCACTGGGGTTCACTGTCTCTCACTGGGGTACACTGTCTCTCACTGCGGTACACTGACTCTCACTGGGGTACACTGTCTCTCACTGGGGTACACTGACTCTCACTGGGGTACGCAGCCTCTCACTGGGGTACACTGTCTCTCACTGGGGTACACTGTCTCTCACTGGGGTACACTGTCTCTCACTGGGGCACACTGACTCTCACTGGGGTACACTGTCTCTCACTAGGGTACACTGACTCTCACTGGGGTACACTGTCTCTCACTGGGGTATACTGTCTCTCACTGGGGTATACTGTCTCTCACTGGGGTACACTGACTCTCACTGATGTACACTGTCTCTCACTGGGGTATACTGTCTCTCACTGGGGTACACTGTCTCTCACTGGGGTACACTGACTCTCACTGGGGTACACTGACTCTCACTGGGGTACACTGTCTCTCACTAGGGTACACTGACTCTCACTGGGGTACACTGACTCTCACTGGGGTACACTGTCTCTCACTGGGGTATACTGTCTCTCACTGGGGTACACTGACTCTCACTGGGGTACACTGTCTCTCACTAGGGTACACTGACTCTCACTGGGGTACACTGACTCTCACTGGGGTACACTGTCTCTCACTGGGGTACACTGTCTCTCACTGGGGTACACTGTCTCTCACTGGGGTACACTGTCTCTCACTGGGGTACACTGTCTCTCACTGGGGTACCCTGTCTCTCACTGGGGTTCACTGCCTCTCACTGGGGTTCACTGTCTCTCACTGCGGTACACTGTCTCTCACTGGGGTACACTGACTCTCACTGGGGCACACTGACTCTCACTGCGGTACACTGTCTCTCACTGGGGTACACTGTCTCTCACTGGGGCACACTGACTCTCACTGGGGTACACTGTCTCTCACTGGGGCACACTGACTCTCACTGGGGTACACTGTCTCTCACTGGGGTATACTGTCTCTCACTGGGGTACACTGACTCTCACTGAGGTACACTGACTCTCACTGGGGTTCACTGTCTCTCACTGGGGTGCACTGTCTCTCACTGAGGTACACTGTCTCTCACTGGGGTACAGTGTCTCTCACTGGGGTACACTGTCTCTCACTGGGGTACACTGTCTCTCACTGGGGTACAGTGTCTCTCACTGGGGTACACTGTCTCTCACTGGGGTACACTGTCTCTCACTGGGGTACAGTGTCTCTCACTGGGGTACACTGTCTCTCACTGGGGTACACTGACACTCACTGGGGTACACTGTCTCTCACTGGGGTACACTGTCTCTCACTGTGGTACACTGTCTCTCACTGGGGTACACTGACTCTCACTGGGGTTCACTGTCTCTCACTGGGGTACGCAGCCTCTCACTGGGGTACACTGTCTCTCACTGGGGTACACTGTCTCTCACTGGGGTATACTGTCTCTCACTGGGGTACACTGTCTCTCACTGTGGTACACTGTCTCTCACTGGGGTACACTGACTCTCACTGGGGTTCACTGTCTCTCACTGGGGTACGCAGCCTCTCACTGGGGTACACTGACTCTCACTGGGGTTCACTGACTCTCACTGGAAGTTCGATCTGAGGAGGTAACGTATTCTGTACCGAATCAATGTTCCTTTTTCATGGAGTTGCTGAGTTTAATTCCGGAGCATTCTCATTGGAGCACGATGCTGGTCACTTGTTGTGTCTGACGTTTTTCTGAAAATGTAAATAAATTGTGTTCAATAAAATATGAGTTCAGTTATCAATTATGAAGTCATATTCCAGCAGTTTGTCGCTCTTATCATTTATTAATCTGCCAATCTGTTCGTTCATCTGCCCATCTGCTGTCCTACATTCATGTATCGATCCATCTCTCCCTCTCCCGCTCTCTGTCTCCGTGTATGTCTGTCTATTTCTTGTCTGTCTGTCTCTCTCCCTGCCTCTGTGTTTGCATCTCTGTTTTGTATCACTGTCTGTCTGTCCGTCTATCTGTCTGTTTGTCCTTTTGTATGTCACTGTCTTTTTAATCACTCTCGCGTCTATCTTTAACTTGCCTCTCAATCTGTCTTTCTTTCTGTCTTTTTATCTCTCTCTCTGTCTTTGACGTGCCTCTCTATCTGTCTTTCTCTCTGTCTCTTTACCTCTCTCTCTCTCTGTCTTTCTGTCTGTCTTTATCTCTCTCTCTCTCTCTCTCTGTCTCCCTGTCTTTCTAAACTCTATAGCCTCGGCTAATAAATGCAAATATGGGGGCGCGGTAGCACAGTGGATAGCACAATTGCTTCACAGCTCCAGGGTCCCAGGTTCGATTCCCGGCTCGGGTCACTGTCTGTGCGGAGTCTGCACGTTCTCCCCCGTGTCTGCGTGGGTTTCCTCCGGGTGCTCCGGTTTCCTCCCACAGTCCAAAGATGTGCAGGTTAAGGTGGATTGGCCGTGGTAAATTGCCCCTTAGTGTCCAAAAAGGTTAGGTGGGGTTACTGGGTTACCGGGGATAGGGTGGAGGTGTGGGCTTAAGTAGGGTGCTCTTTCCAAGAGCTGGTGCAGACTCAATGGGCCGAATGGCTTCAATCTGCTCTGGAAATTCTATGATGATAACATAAGGTTTTTTTAAAAAAATATTTTATTGAAGCATTTATATGGTCAATGGTCAATTAACGCAACCGAAATCCAACCAACAAGGCTGTACATAACCAATGCAACAAAATACCTCACCGCCCCACTCCAACCTTGTCCAACTCTCCTGCCTCCCCCGTTTTACCCCCCCCCCCCCCTCCCCCGTTTTACCCCCCCCCCCCCCAGTTTTGGGGATTCATTCTAACATTCTAACAATCTCCGGGCGACCAGGGAGGCAAAGGCCAAGACATCGGCCTCTCTCGCCTCCTGGGGTCCCGGGCCCTTGACCAAAAATTGCCACCTCTGGACGTGGGACCACCTTCACCTTCAGAACCTCCGACATGACGTCGGCCCAGCCCTGCACCGCCCACACCTCACCTCCGCCCCTTCAAAAAACCTGCTCATCCTGGCCACAGTCATGTGCGCCCTTGACCACCTTCAACTGGACAAGGCACACAACGAGGATGAATTAACTCTCCCCAGGGCCTCCTCCCATAACCCGGCCTCCAACTCCCTCCCCAACTCTCCCTCCCACTTACGCTTCACTTCCCCTATCGGGGCTCCCTCCCCAGTCCATTAGCTCCTTGTAAATTTCTGCCACCTTCCCTTCCCCCACTCCTGTTCACGACACTGTCATAATATACACACAGGTATATGATGGTGCACAGACAGGCAGTGATTGACACACCGGGTGACCAATGAACACACAGAACACAGCAGCCAATCACCAGACAGGACACGGCCACTATAAAGCCAGAGGGCACCAGTTTTCCCGCTCTCTCGGGATCCAGCCTCTGAGATAGTCAGAGCCCGTGAGCAACAACTAGAACATCCACCATGTGGTAGTCAGATAGTCTGGTCAGGTTAGCCTCAGGTCTCCAGTCAACTCAGCATAGTGTCAACCCACAGTTAAAGTATGTTTAATAGTTAAGAGTTCAATAAAATCGAGTTGCATTTCTCCAAGTGTTGGAAGCCTGTCTCTCTCACTGCTGCTGTAAACGCAGTCCTCGCAGACCCAGCTTATCCAACACATCATGGTACCAGTGAGTCATGCTCGAGTCACATCAGACATCACCTTGTCCTGTAGCCCCTGGGGTGGCAGGTGTGGAAAGGTCGATACCTGTCTCCGCACAAAGTCCCTCACCTACAAATACCGGAACCCATTCCCACCAGCCGCCGCCGCTGGACAAATCCCCAAACCGCTCGATCCCCGCCCGCTACCATCCCCGTAACCCCAATCTAGCCGCCCCCCCCCCCACTTCCCCCCGGAGCACACCGCTGATTGTCACATACCGGCGCCCACACCGAAGCGCTCTTCAACCCCAGGTACCTCCGCCACTGCCCCCTCACCCTCAGGGCCGCCACCACTACCGGGCCTGTGGAGTATCTGGATGGCGTAAACAGTAGAGGCGCTAGCAATGCCCCCAAACCCGTGTCTTTACAAAAGGCCGCCTCCATCCGCTCCCACACCGAGCCCTCCCCCACTTCCTGACCATCGCTATGTTCGCCGCCCAATGATTCATGGAGTTCAGGACAGCCAACACTTCCCGCCCCTTGACCCCGGCTGGGGGTCCTGACCCATTCAGCCTGTAAAAATCCCCAAACACCCCCTTCCCCCCCGGATCCAAGACTGTTCCCCTCACCCCCCTATCCTTCACTATTCCGATCCTCCTCACTGCCTCCTGTTTCCTCATTTAATACACAAACATCCCACTCGCCTTTTCCTCATATTCGTAGACCGTCCCCTTTATCCTCCTCAGCTGCCCTACTGCCTTCCCTGTAGATAACAGCCCAAACTCCACCTGCTGCGCCCTCAACAGCCCCGCCTCCGGGGCCTCCGAATACCTCCTGTCCAACTCCTCCACGGGCTACTCTCCATCTCCACTCACTCCGTCTTTTCCCTGTGCGCCCGTATCGAGATCAACGCCCCCCTCGCTACTGTTTTGTTCTGCTCTTGACGTAGCATAAGCTGCTTCCTTGATGTGAGCTCTGACAAAGGAAGGTTCAGACGTGGAGATAGCTTTAACACGTTTATTAAACTATTAACAATTCTCCTACTTGGATTCGACTCTCCTGTTAATCCTTCTGTAGCTACTCAGACTGATGAACCAGTCTGCTACAAACCACGTGGTGGGTGTGATGTTCAATCAACCCTGTGTCTGTACTCACTGAGTGTCTCCACTGGAAAGAGGAAGATCATGTGTGCTGTGTCCTTATATATATGGGTTGGTGTAATGCCCTCCTGTGGTAGTGTCACCTCTGTGTGTATCGTGAATGCCCATTGGTCGTGTCCTATCTTACTGACCTATTGGTTGAATGTCAGTGTGTCATGTCTCTGGTGCTCCCTCTGGCGTCTAGCTAGTCTACGTGTATTTACATTAACCCCTTGTGTATTTACAGTGATGCATATCACCACAACTACAGCCTTCAATGCCTCCCACAACGTGGCCACCGAAACCTCCCCTGTGTGGTTCAGCTCCACGTATCCCCGAGTAGCCGCCCTCACCCGCTCACAAATCTTCTCATCCGCCAATTGTCATGAGAATGTCGCTTTAAGAAATGTTTGGCCGCTCATGTCACTGCAGTGATGTCAGAGTGTGGGTGGAGCTGAGCTCGGACTCTGCTTTTTAGTTTCACTTTGAGAAAAGCTTGGGTGTGTCTGTGTCTTTTTGGTTTAGATTTGCAGTGTGTTGCAGCTGAAGTCAGACAAAGCAGCTGTACTGCTGAGCTCTCTGCCATGAAGGACTATCTCTTAATCATTTGCTTCTGTTTAAAGGTTTGTTAAGTCTTCTGGGTGTTAAAAGGACAGCATACATATTATTTAGTGTTGTATTCTTTGGTGGTTGTATTTGAACTGATGGTTGCTAAGATGTTCACTGTATGTTTTAAAAAGGTTAACTTGAGTTCATGGAATAAACATTGTTTTGCTTTAAAAAATACTTTCCCATTTCTGCTGTGCCACCCCTGTAGAGTGGGCCGTGTGCTCCCCGTACCACAATCTAGTAAAAGTTGTGGGTCAGGTGAACTCCGTGATGCACTTTGGGGTTCTCTAAACCGTGGCCCGTAACACAATAGCCCCACAACCAACCTCCACAGTGGGCGCTGTTCCCACCCCTCCCCCACCCCGGTTTACCCGCAAGTCCACACAGTGTGGCTCGTGGTCCGACATTTCAATTACCCAGTGCTCCGAGCCGATCACCCCCACCAACACAAACTAGTCGGTTCGGGGGTACACCCTGTGCACGTGGGAGAAAAATAAAAATTCCTTCGCCCTTGCCCGATCAAACCTCCATGGGTCCCCCCCCCTCATGTGCTCAATTAACCCCTTCAGTTCCTTCGCTACCGCTGACAATCTCCCTCACCTTGGACTCAACTGATCCAACCTTGGATCCAGAACCATGTTAAAGTTCGCCCCCCCCCCCCATTATCAACCGGTGCGAGTCCAGGATCTTCATAGAATTTACAGTGCAGCAGGAGGCCATTCGGCCCATCGAATCTGCACCGGCCCTTACAAAGAGCACCCTCCTGAAACCCACATATCTACCCTATCCCCTTAACCCAGTAACCCCCACTTAACATTTTCATAGATTATCATAGAATTTACAGTGCAGAAGGAGGCCATTCGGCCCATCGAGTCTGCACCGGCTCTTGGAAAGAGCACCCTACCCAAGGTCAACACTTCCACCCTATCCCCTTAACCCAGTAACCCCACCCAACACTAAGTGCAATTTTGGAAACTAAGGGCAATTTATCACGGCCAATCCACCCTAACCTGCACATCTTTGGACTGTGGGAGGAAACCGGAGCACCCGGAGGAAACCCACGCAGACACGGGGAGGATGTGCAGACTCCGCACAGACAGTGACCCAAGCCGGAATCGAACCTGGGACCCTGGAGCTGTGAAGCAATTGTGTTATCCACAATGCTACCGTGCTGCCCTTTTTTCTGGACACTTAGGGCAATTTAGCATGGCCAATCCACCTAACCCGCACATCTTTGGACTGTGGGAGGAAACCGGAGCACCCGGAGGAAACCCACGCACATACGGGGAGAACGATCAGACAGTGACCCAGAGCCGGGAATCGAACCTGGGACCCTGGAGCTGTGAAGCAACTGTGCTAATCCACGATGCTACTGTCTTACCCCAGGATCTCCCCCAACACCCGCCTCATGAACTCCACATCGTCTCAGCTCAGATGTTAAACATTCCCCAACAACACCGGCATCCCTGCCAATTTCCCACTTACCGTAACGTACCTCCCTCCTGAATCTACCATTATGCACCCCACTTCAAAGGCTACCCGTTTATTAATCAATATTGTTACCCCCCTGTGGTAGTCACCACTGATGTATATATTGTATATAGAGGATGTCGGTGTAGGTGTTTTGTGGTAAGGCCCTGTACTAGAGGTACGGGGGTAGTTCCCTGCCTGCTGGCTCCGCCCAGTAGGCGGAGTATAAATATGGGTGCTCCCCATACAGCAGCCACTTCACCAGCTGCTGCAGGAGGCAACACATCTTAGTGTAATAAAGCCTCAATTGCATCCAACTCTCGTCTTTGTGTAATTGATCGTGCATCACCCCCCCCTCGTCTCCGAGTCTAATCCAGGACAAAATCCCTGCCCCACCCACCCTTTCCTAAGCCTAGTTTGATCCCCAATCTTCAGATCTGTATTTTGCAGAAAAGCCACGTCCGCCTTTAAACTCCTCAACCTAAGCCTTCTTAACCACTGTATCCAACTGCTCTGCTACTTTAATTGACCGTTGTACATGCACACCAAGGTCCCTCTGATCCTCGGTGCTTCCCAGAATCCTGCCGTTTATCATGTATTCCCCTCGCCTTGTTTGTCCTGCCCAAGTGCATCCCCTCACACTTATCAGGGTTGAACTGCGTTTGCCGCTGATCAGCCCATCTGACCAGCCCGTCTGCATCCTCCTGTATCTGAGGCTATCCTCACTACTGACCAGCCCGCCAACTTCCATATACTCCTCGATCTTACTGATCAACCCTCCCACAGTCACGTCTAAATCATTTATATCAACCACAAACAGCAAGGGACCCCGACACTGATCCCTGCGGGACCCCACTGGACACGGGCTTCCAGTCAGATAAACACCCCTGGACCATCACCCTCTGCTTCCTCCCACTCAGCCCATTCTGGATCCAATTTCCCAAATTCCCTTGGATGCCGTGGGCTCTTTGCTATCAGTCTCCCATGTGGCACCTTTTGAAAAGCCTTGCTGAAGTCTAAGTAGACTACGTCAAATGTATTTCCCTCATCTACACTCCTGGTCAACTCTTTGAAAAACTCAATCAAATTGGTCAGACATGACCTCCCCTTAACAAAACCACGCTGACTGTTCGTGATTAACCCCTGCCTCTCCAAATGCAGATTAATTCTGTCTCTCAGAATTGCTTCCAATAGTCTCCCCATCGCTGAGGTTAGACTGACTGGCCTGTAGATTCCTGCTTTATCCCTTCCTCCCTTCTTGAATAATGGCACCACATTGACTATCCTCCAGCCCTCCGCCACCTCTCCTGTGGCCAGACAGGAATTGAAAATTATTACCAACACCCCTATTTCCTCCCTTGCCGCCCTCAACAGCCTGGGATACATTTCATCTGGCCCTTGAGATTTGTCTACTTTTAAGCCTGCCAGACCACTCAATCTCCTCTCTATCAGTGTTAATCTCTTTAATTTTATCACAGTCCTTCTCCCTGATTTCTATACCCACGCCGTCCCTCTCACAAGTGAACGCTGACACAAAGTATTCATTCAAACCTGACCTACATCCCCCAGCTCCACACACATATTACCCCGTGGTCCTGAATGTGCCGTACTCTTTCCTGAGTTATTCTATCTGTCTCTGTGTATCTGGTCTCTCTGTCCTCTGCCTCTCTCTGCCTCTCTCTGTCTGTCTGTCTCTCTCTCTCTCCGTCTGTCCTGTCTCTCTCTGTCTGTCTGTCTGTCTCTCTCTCTCTCTCTCTGTCTCTCTCTCTCTCTGCCTCTCTCTGCTGTCTCTGTGTCTCTGCCTCTCTCTCTCTCTGTCTCCATCTCTCCATCTCTCTCTCTCTGTCTGTGTCTGTCTCTGTGTCTCTCTCTCTGTCTGTCTGTCTGTGCCTCTCTCTCTCTGGCTGTCTGTCTCTGCCTCTCTCTGCTGTCTCTGTGTCTCTGCCTCTCTCTCTCTGTCTGTCTCTGCCTCTCTCTCTCTGTCTGTCTGTCTGTGCCTCTCTCTCTCTGGCTGTCTGTCTCTGCCTCTCTCTGCTGTCTCTGTGTCTCTGCCTCTCTCTCTCTGTCTGTCTCTGCCTCTCTCTCTCTGTCTGTCTGACTCTGTCTCTCTCTGATGTCTGTGTGTCTCTATCTCTCTCTGTCTGACTCTGTCCTCTCTCTCTCTGCCTCTCTCTGCTGTCTGTCCTCTGCCTCCCTCTTTCTGTCTGTCTCTGTCTGTCTGTCTCTGCCTCTCTCTCTCTGTCTGTCTCCATCATCTCCCTCTCTATCCTGTCTGTCTCTGTCTCTCTCCTCTCCGTCTGTCTCTGTCTGTCTGTCCTCTGTCTCTCTCTCTCTCTCCTCCATCTGTCTGTCTCTGCCTCTCTCTCTCTCTGTCTGTCTCTCTATCTGTCTCTCTGTCTCTCTCTCTCTCTGTCTGTCTGTCTCTGCCTCTCCTCTCTGCCTCTCTCTCTCTGTCTCTCTCTCTCTCTCCGTCTGTCTGTCTCTGTCTCTCTCTCTCTCCATCTGTCTGTCTCTGCCTTTCTCTCTCTGTCTGTCTCTCTCTCTCTCTCTCTCGTCTGTCTGTCTCTGGCTCTCTCTCTCTGTCTCTATCTCTCTCTGTCTCTCTCTCTCTCTCTCTCTCCGTCTGTCTGTCTCTGCCTCTCTCTCTCTGACTGTCTCTATCTCTCTCTCTCTCCGTGGTCTC